>NC_057812.1:82062513-82104524 GCF_018294505.1 Triticum aestivum
TTGCCCTTGCTAGTTGTTTCCTGCAACAAAAGGTCCTCAAAACCAACGAGAGATTCAACCGAGCGAACTCTGTGAAGCCTCCAGACTGAGAGAAACCACAAAAAATGCCATTAAGGACAAAACCTAGCAAATATACTACTCCCTCCATTTGGTTTTATTGGTCCAAATAGTTGAAACATAAAGACCAAGAAGGTGCACGCGGGCAGATACTTGGGTAGTAAATCTGATAATTGTGCTCCTTAATGTCCTCGACTTATTATCCTATGAACTAAACTACACCCACAACAGTTACCATGCACGTGCGGCTTGGATTCATGTCCAGTTAGGAAAGCGCATGTGTGGGCTTTCCAGCAAGTGGCGTAGGAATTGAGTGGTTGGAGAAATAACTAACACATTATTAATGCAACGGCCTAAAAAAGGTACAACATTTGGTGGTCCTCCGGCCCAATAATCCTGGACATAGGAATACGAAGCTACATGAATAGGTGGGATCCACATCCTACTTGTCATGAACTAAGGCTTGTGAGAAGAGGCGAGGAGCCGATAGGTGGAGATACGTAGGGGTCTAGGGGAGGAAACATGGCGGAGTGAACATGTAAGGAAAATGTGGTATCTGGCAATACTAGTTTAGGAGTGTAGACTGTAGTACGCCGTGCAGGTTGGGCCTTAGGGTCTTCTTCGTATTTTTCATTTTTCATTTCGATCTATCTACAATGAAGGTTAGCTAACTGCTACCTAGTTACATGAATATGTGGGATCCTCACCCTACTCGCCGTCGGCTTAGGATGGAGAGAAATGGGGGGGGGGGCAAAGGATGAAGATCTGGAAGGATGTAGGGGAGGAAATGGGAGTGGAGGGAATGAGAGTATTCAATAATATTTTAGGAGCATAGACTGCAATACACCATACAAGTTGAGTCTTAGGAACTTCTTTGTGTTTATTTTAGCGAATCCATTGCTTTCCTTGGCATATGAATACACTCCCCCTCCCAAGAATGCTCTCATTCCCTCCTTTATCTCTCATCCCTCCTTCTCTTACGAGTCACCCATAGATATAACTGACTCATCTCTCCTTCAGTTGCAGAAGAGGAGGTTGGAGTACATAGTAAGTCTAGGGCTAGGTCTAGGTTTGCTCATGTGGCATCTGGTGTTATACTACATAACTTCACTCCTCTACTTGCGAGCGGTATCGGGTGGTTGCCTCGTTCTTCTTCTGGCCGGCTTCAATGATGAGAGCTTCTCTAGTAAGCTTGTAAGTCTATGAAAGCAGGATAATACAAATTAATCATCCATTTTTCATCATCGTCGTGGGGAAGGAAGATCAGAGGCATCTGCATTTTGGCCCTTCAACTATGGAGCATTGTGGAGTGACATGGGTTTGCTTTGTCTGTCTTTGATCACTGCAACGTCCTTGAGCATCGGAGTTGAAGAGCAAGTCAACATATGTCTCTGAGGGCATCCATAGTGTCGAGAGGCAACCTTGCCTCTATGTTGGGGCCCATTAGGTGCCTCCAAGTTTCATAGAAAAGTACGTAACGTATAGAGGTTGTGGTTGCCTCTTAGATGGACCCTACAACATACTAAAAACAGAAGAAATTTCAGCCTATTTTATTCTGCCAAACATCTCACGCAACTGATCCTAGAAATTGCCATCAGTTTTCTCCACGGATGTCACTTTTCTCCACTGATGGCGGGTTTGTCGCCAGAGACAATGGCGTGTCACAACTTGTCCCTTGTATCATCTTTGGAGACATGTCTACAAATTTAAGAAAGAGCTTGGTTGTATTTTTATTTTTTTTGGCGCAACTGCCCACCTCCTCGGTCCACACACACTCCTGATCATCCGGGCATTGCGCGAGCAGAGGGGAGCAGCACACACCAGGTCACAAACACTTTCAGGAATCAAGCTACTGGCAACAGAAATTAGCGAGATCACGCACGCCATGCCAGCTCTGCTGGATCTCATGGTGGTTCACTCCTCGCCGTCGCCTCGCTTCGCTGGTGCCCCGCGGCCGTGCGCCGCGCTGGTGGTCGACTCGAGGCATCCGGGCAGGAGAGGGAGCAATGCCGCCGGTCGTTCCATGCCTCCGCGCCGGCGTGCTGGGGAGGCGTCGAGGAGCGGCGCTGCCGATCACGGCCGCGGCCGCCGCCGCGCGTGGACCGCCACGGTCGGGAGTGTGGGCTGGGCCGAGAAGATGGCCCACAAGCCCATCTCGTGCCCAAAGCCCGCTACGGCGGTACCTTGAAATACCCCGCCTTGGCGCCCGAGCGCAACCGCCTCAACCAACAGCGCGCGCCTCTCCTCTTCTCCCCGTCGCCAGAGCGCCGCCGACAAGAAACCAAGAACCCACCATCCCCGCCTCCTCCGCTATCCAGCGATCCAGCGCCGGCGGCGACAGATGGACCAGTTCCACGACAGGCAGCACGTGCGGCTGCGGAGCCGCGTGCTCGGCACGTACCTGCACGCCGACCACGACGGGGAGCGGGTCTCCCTCAGCCGGCGCCGTGACTCGCTGAACACGGCGTGGGTGGCGCACATCCACCAACGCGCCGACGGCCCGTACCTGCTCCTCCACAGCGCCGCCTACGGCCGCTACCTCGGCACCACGTTCAAGCCGGCGCCGCTCGGCCACCACGGCTGCCGCACCGAGCAGCGCGACTACAACGACGAGCCGGACCTGATGTCCGTCATGTGGAAGGCCGCCGGGGCGGGCTTCGATGACGTCGTCCTTCTCCGCAACGTCGCCGGCCGCTACCTCCGCGCCAACGGGAGGTACCTCCCCTGGAACACCGGCGTCACCGTCGACAACATAGGCAACATCAGCGCCATGATGTACTGGACCGTCGAGGACATCCCCGCCAGAGAGGGTCCGCCTGGCCTCCCAGGCCCGATCCACGTGAGTTCGCCATGACCCTGCTTCTTGAATCTTGATAACTCTCGAATTGCTTCTTGAATCAATTGAGCGAATTCTTTGATCTCCTCAACCTAACCATGGTGGTTCTTTTGGGCTCAACTGCAGACCCCCAGCCCCGGATACCACTCCCTCATGCTCTGGCGCAACCCGGTGGTGTCACGGCTGATCCGGTTCATGCTGTCCGATCCCCACGGTCCCATCTACACCCAGCACTGCTGGACCACGCTGCGGTTCAGGGGGAGGTCCGTGTTCCACCTGAGGGACGAGCGGGCCACCGGGGGCGTCTGACCCCACTCGTCGTCGACCTGCCCAGCAGCGGCTACGGCGAGACCCTCTGGATTGTCGTCTTCATGTCTGGGACCCCAGGTGAGAGCCACTCTCCATGCCCCAACTTCCTAATGATCTCGTTCGTAATAGTGGTAGTCTTGACTGAATCTTGAACCAGTTTGCTGAAAATGTTATAGTCCGAGGGGAAAGTTTACTGAAATTGTTGTAGTGGGTAATTAAAGCGTTAAACGTGTTTGGTGCTCAACATTAGAGCGATTTGAACTGCTCGATCACAAGATTTGACGGTTGAGATGGTTTTGATCTGCCCCTTTGAGTCTTTTTATATTGGTATAGATATGGCTGCATGCATCGATTGATACAGAGGCCGGGGGTAATCCTCCTTTAAAAAAATTAATTGAGTGTGTGCTGCAACGTGGCGAGGGGTGGTCAACCGCGCGGTTATTATTCATTCCCTTGCCCCGGACTGAGGAAGGCCGCTTATGCACCGGTGATCACCAGAACGGTCGCATGTAGGCTACACTACATCTAACACGAGTCGCTGTTGTCCCGCTTGGAGTCATTGTTGCTAGGATTAAAGAGGAGGCGTCACTTTGAAGCATGGCGGGGGCCAGGCATTTGAGTAATATAATGCCGCGAGAGTGATTGTTGTAATTCGGCCATGGGCCTTAACCTTTTAAACTTCTTTCTTAATCAATGAAAATGGCAAATCTTTTGCCGCATTTCAAAAAAAAAATAACACGAGTCGCTGCTAGGGTTCTTCAGCCATTGACCTGAACATAATATTTAGCTGGCAATTGGGTGATTTCTTTTCTCATTTTTTCTGAGGGAGCAATTGGGTGATTTCTTGGGCGTACCGCCTTGTTGCCAGATCCGGTTGCTTCATCGAATTTAGACATTGATGGATATATGTACACAAGGTACGGGATAAGCTTGTGGTTGATCTCCTGATTAGTGTTTTATAGTATTCTGTCTAATTAATTGCATCAAAGGGCGTTTGGTCTAGTGGTATGATTCTCGCTTTGGGTGCGAGAGGTCGCGAGTTCGATTCTCGCAACGCCCCCATTTCTTTATTTTTCTTCTGTACAAAAAGCTACATGTAAATCATTTTTTTTCTTCTGTTTTTCGCTTCTTCTGTAGAAAAATCTACATATAAATCATTTTCTATTTATTTTATTAAAAAAAATCTACATACGATGGGGAGCATTACAGTCATTCAGAAGAATGTCACAATGATACTTATTATTTTAGAAGTGTGATGCAGATAATGCTGAATAGAGGAAGGAGAAACTATAATAAGATTTGCCCTCTTTTAGTTAAGAGATTATCTATTAAAAAATATGTCTCGCCACATTTAGGAATATCCCCGTTTTGCACGTATTTATCCTTTTTCTAACAAAAAATCTCATAGACGTATAACGTCACAGTCATCCATAATTGTAAGACTAGAAAAACACATTGTCACATGCAGGGGCGGAGCCAGGATTTGGACATGAGGGGGGCGAAAAGCCAATGCTAATAGAAGTGGAACATCATAATATATTGAGTCTCGTGATGGCACTGATAAGAAATCTTTAAAACATATGTTTGAAACTACAAAAGAATGTTACATTTCTATAAACTTAGCTCTACGACAGCCACCAGCGTTGAACAAGTTGATAACGTGAATCGGCTATTTTCCTTATTACCAATATACTCCCTCCGCTCAAAATAAGTGTCTCAACTTTCAACTAACTTTAATATAAAGTTGTACTAGGCATGAAATGGGCAAGTTGATAACGTGAATTAGCTATTTTCCTTATTACCAATATACTCCCTCCGTCCCAAAATAAGTGTCTCAACTTTCAGCTAACTTTAATATAAAGTTGTACTAAGCTTGAAATGGGCAAGTTGATACTCTAATTGAACCCTTTCTTAACTAGAAAAGACTACAGGATAATAAAAATCCACTAGTGTGCATATGGTAGACACGTCAAATAACTCATATCATGGATCCAAAAATGCCCAAAATGTCAAAAGCTCTATTGTAAATACAATGCTAATAAATCAGACTAAGATCATAATTCATGAAAAAATATACTAATAATTAATAGCTACTGGTGCGTCGTGGTACCTGCTGCCAATATATTCAATCTTGGTGACCTCGCTAGCGGCATCAAGCTGTATTCGTATGATCTGATCCGCCTCCATCTAATTGTATGCGGACAGCGAACTGTGGTGTAGAATGGTGGAGGAAATTGTCGTCAAGGCGACCAATGGATGGCCGCCACGGCAATGACAAACGCCCAAGCAGGACACCCGCGGCGGCGGGTGGCCTAGGGGCAGCCGGCGACAACGGCGAACGCCCTAGGTCGTCCAGAGAATACGCGTGTACACCAATCGATCAGATCGATCACATTATCCATACACCAGAGGAGCCAGCCACGACCATATGCCTACATATGTATGGGCTATTGGGCTTTGGTCTTCTATATTCGGTGTAGCTGGTTCAATGAATATAATTTATATGGGCTAATGATGCATTTAGCTGGGGCCATTAGCAATGTACAGTATGCAGCCTGCTAAAAACCGTTGAGGGGGGCGAGCGATTGGCAGGGGTCTAGCCCCTGCTCGCCCCCCCTTGTCTCCGCCCATGGTCACATGGCAGCAAATGCGAGGCAATACAACTGCCGTGCTACCTTACTGAAATTGACATTCATGCCACTATCACATGTTTGGCCACGTCATCCGTGGTGGCGGCAAAAAGCGAAAACCACCATTTGCTTGATCTCCTTCATGCTTTGTTTGATAGAAGTGGATTGGAGAGGTTTGGAGGGGGGGGGGGGTCTGGGGATTGGGTGGATCCCTCTCTTCCACCTAATCGCCTCAAAACCCTTCCTTTCACAATTTGTTTAAAATTTTATTTGGTAACATTTAAAAATCCAATCTTTATAATGTAACTAACTCCCCTTATATCCTTGCTACAGAATTGAAAAGGTCACCTAATAAAAATGACTTGAAATCACTATCTCATAATTTAGCAGCAGTTTTTCCAACAACAACATAATTTTACATGACTTGAAATCAATATCTCATCACAACAACAACATAATTTATCATAACAGCATGACTTTGAATCCCAAATCCCAGCATTCATAATTTATCATAACAACATAATCTTTCGCAGCAAACAGTTCATCACAGCCACAACATCATTTTGAAACAAAGATATTGCAGACAAATGTATCCATCTTTTGGTGTCATGGTCATCTAGCATTGAGAACCTGAGAGAAATTTATCCATCCGGCTTGTTTATTGTGGCTTCTTTTGGTGCTTGAGAACCTAATAAAACAAAAAGAGATGAATATTAGAGTGCCTTGAGAAAAACTGTTACAGCAAATAGCTTTGCTAGATAGATGAACGATTAGTTCTATTTACAAAGCGAGTAATACATATGAAAGTATAATAGTAGATTTCGTCAAGTATCGCCGGAACATAGTAAGCAATTAAGCATAATAAATGCAAAACAAGTCCTACTACTTGCAGATAATAAAATACAAATGCAGAGATACGGCAGTATTCAGTTTAGATGAATAGAAAAGCCAGTGTTGGTAAGATCATCACTGATATAGATATAGTATTACCACAGAAATCACTACTACTACTTCTACTCGCAGATAAGCAGCAAAGATACATCAGCCAACCACAATTGTCATAGCAAAACTAGTTCAGTACAATACTAAACTGAACATGTACAAGTCTTTGGCCCTGGAATAAATTTACTCTTAAAATAAGAAGATATCCAAGCGGCAGGATTCTGTCAAAATAAGAACATGTCTAAGTTGAGAACAGAGGGAGTAGATGGCACAAGGCCATCCTATCCTGTACACTGTTGCATGCATGTTCCTCTGAGAGCATGTTCATTTTGATTGTATCCTGTACAATGATTGTTTATCCAGGATAATATATATCACTACCATTTGAGCTGCATTTTAAGTACTGAGAAAGCTAAGAGGTAAAAAGGCACAACCATGTAAGCTGCAGTTTGAGAGCTAAAAAAAATGTGGTTGTACTAAAGAAAAAGAAAAGGTGCTCAGCTACAACACCGACTGTTGTACTATGTCACCGAAATATGCAGGTTATGCACAACAGTTTACAATCACCGCACATACGCACAACAGTTACAACATCAGACTATCACCATCACTAATTTACAATCTGCACCACACTGCCATCAGCATCAGCATCAGATCATCACAAATGAGCACTACTAATGCTACTATATATCTCTAGATAGGCAGGCAGATCGACCGCGGGATCAACAACTGTCACCAGGAGGGGGCGAACTTGGTTTAGAATCAGCCAATTTATCCTCCTAGATGCATCATACCATCACCAACACAAATTTATGGCAATCTCGCCGGCTAGGGTTAGGGTATAAGAGGGGCTAGAAGAGGACGAAGTCCTTGGCGAGCTAGCCGGGTAGGGTTAGGGTCCATGTGGAGCTGGGGGTAGGATACGTCGTTCTTGGCGTGCTCGCCGGTGAGGACGAGGCGGACGGAGGGCGTGCGGGAGGTGGCAGCCATGGCGAAGACTTGCCTCCCGGGAGAGGAGGGGGAGGGGAGGGGCGGCGATGACTTACCACCGGGGAGAAGTCCAGTATGCCGGAGGAGATCGCCGGCGTCGAGGCGTTGAGCGGCGCGGCGTCTTGGGGAGGAGTCGGCGGTGGCGTCTCGAGTCGAGCAGCCAAATCCTCGAGCCCCCTCGAGGGTTCTGAAGCGCGTGGAAACAAGTGGATCGAAGGGGACTCGAGGGGGTTGGGCCGTCGAAACCCCGCGTACCAAATGGACCAACGAGGATTTGCGAGGATTCTGGGTGGGGTTAATCCTCTGAAAACCCTTAATCCTCTGGAAACCCCTCCGACCCACGCGAAACAAACGAGGCCTTTAATGATAATTTGCCATTATCGGCTTGAGCCAGCTCCAGCAACATTTGCTCTAGCTCTCTCCTTCCCGACGCAGGCTCATAGTGTGCCCTTGCGACTCCCCTCAACACTCATCAGTGTTGTGCCCAGCCGTCACCACCTCTCCCCATGCCTCCGCTACCGCTCCACTCGTCGCGCCTCCTTGGGGCGCCGGCCAATTGATGATGTCCGACCTCCACTGCTCGCCATCGGCACCAGTGCTCCTCCATGGCCTCTCTCTATATATCCATTTGAAGGAATCCTCATGGCCTTGATCTCATTTTTTTTTCCTTTTCTAAGCTGGGTGAGGCTTTGAGTTCTCAATATTCAGCCCTACATATAGTGTCCGCCAATAAAAAATACATCCAAGTCGTTGTAGTATAGTGGTAAGTATTCCCGCCTGTCACGCGGGTGACCCGGGTTCGATCCCCGGCAACGGCGAATTTTTTTAATCTCTGTTATTATTATCACCTGAACGCATTACTCAAGTCGTGGTTGTGGCTGATTTTATGATTATGTTATATAATGTTCCGTTTAATTATTATCATCAATTGGGCGTTTGGTCTAGTCGTATGATTCTCGCTTTGGGTGCGAGAGGTCGCGAGTTCGATTCTCGCAACGCCCCACTTTTTTTTTTAGTTTTCTTCTCACCCCTGATTTTTTTTTCCCAGTGAACGCCGGTGCCACTGTTGAAAAAAAGGGCTTTACTTACCCTAGATAGATCTCACATTTGTCCTCCGGAAAAAATTACACGGTGGCATCTTAACTTAATAAAACCACTCAAAAAAACAATCTGAACTTAAAAAAAAGAGAGGCTCACTGGCAGATTGTACCTGCATTTTCTTTCATTATTAGGGATGAAGAGAACTTGTGTTCTTCATTCAATTAACCAAAGAAAGGGTTGTCCCGTCAAAAAAAAAAAGAAAGGGTTGTCCAATAATCCTTCTGTCTCAAAAATAAGTATCGTTGATTTAGCACAACTTTGTACTAAGTCAGCGACACTTACTTTGGAATGGAGAGAGTACTACTCCCTCCGTTCCTAAATATAAGTCTTTGGAGTAATTTCTATGGACCACATACGAAGCAAAATGAGTGAATCTATACTTAAAATGCATCTATATACATCCGTATGTGGTTCATAGTGAAATCTCTACAAAGACTTATATTTAGGAACGGAGGGAGTACATAACACGGGTCGACCAAAAGAGACATGAATTATTGATCATAGCATTCAACTACACGGAGGCTAGAGTAAAATTTCACACAAACAAATCACATTATGTACAACCTTGTTTTCCACCTCTTTATTGATCAAGTTTGTCAGGTTCGCGCTGTGTGTGTAACAAATTTTTGTGGTACATTTCAATGGCCCTGTCTATTGCTCCATCAGGAGGGCGTCGATATTGCGCTTGCCCTCTGGGCCTTTGCTGTACCAGGATGAGACATAGTCGCCGTAAACCACATCCCGATACTTCTGCGGATGGTCCTTGCTCACGAGCTGGGGGGCAGTACATATTTTCTGAGATTTAGGTGGATCGTAGAACGTCGCCACTGACAAGCGGGCACGGTCGGCATTGACCACAGCTCGATGCACGGCGCTCTTGTATCTTCCGTTGGTTATGATCTGAATCATGGTAGAAAACATGAGCAACATATGAAAGAACCATTTAGCAACTATGCAGGAGGAGATTTTCAGCTTAAGTTTAGGATCAACGGTTTGGTCAAAGACCATGTCAATCTAATGAAAGATAACAAAATGTACATGCAGACGTCAATCTAGTGAAAACATAACAAAATGTTCATACGGAAGAAGCGTGGCCATATGATAAGATTTGCACTTATTCACCAAAACATTGAACATGAAGCATAAAAAAGAACGCTAAATAAACTGGGATTAATTAGCATTCTGCATGTAAACAGAAGAAAGAAAATTGTGTCATGATGCACAATCAGTACATTATGTGCTGCCCCGCCAAACAATTGTAATGGTTGGTGTAATGAAGTTTACTGACAAATTGTTTCTGACAGTTTACTAAATTTTAGCTGATGGAATATCAAGCAGCACATCCTTGAACTAGTAGTAGGTTTTATTCCTACCAGTATTCCAGCATCTGTTGATTTTGATCAGATTCATACAAGCTATCGAGAAATATTGAATTGAAGTCGTCCAAAATAGAACAGGGTATTGTAAGTATATATGTTAGACAGACCCTAGAAGTCATATCACTGATTGATTAGAGGGGATGGGAGTTTAAGTGGGAAGGGGAATGGGAGTTGAGAAAGCCAATTCCCACCATTTTCTTCCGACGGGATACCCTGTTAATTCGTGGGCAGAGTTTCCTCCCACACTAATTCCAATCATATACCAAACAAGGGAATGGAAGTAAAAGTCTATTTCCCATTGCCTAATCCCTCCACAAACTCCCATTCCCCTGCCCAAGTGATTACCCAACAGGCTGTTAAGTAATAAAGCATGTGGAGGTATTTACCTCTGTCTGGTCAGACAGAATTACAAGGATTGCATCAGGCACAGGATGCACAGGTATCCACATCCCATCCTTGAATACCTCGAGCCCACCCACATCATCTTGTATTAGAAGTGTTATTGCGCCAAAGTCAGAATGAGATTGCAATCCGAGAGCAAGATCTGGCTGTGGACAAGGGGAATAGTAGCTAACGGTGATGTTCTGATAAGCTTCTCCCACCGCTTCTTGCAGGTAGGAGGGTGGCAACTTCAGACTTTCAGAGATGATGCACAGCAATCTTTGGGCAAGGACTTTCATGCTGTCACTGTATTTTACAACAGTGTCCCTGCAAACATTGCAGATATATTAGGCTATTTGTTCTTGTAAAAACATGTTAATGTGATAGAAATTGTAGCAACATGAGCAATAATGATACAAGGTATCCCATGAGATGTACTCCCCTGTAAAGAAATATAAGAGTGTTTAGATCACTAGAGTAGTGATCTAAATGCTCTTGTATTTCTTTACGGAGGGAGTATTAATGAATCTCAGTAGCGACCGTGTTACAGTAGCATCTGGCTGAATTTCTACTCAAAATCATACTCTGAAAGAACCTATGTAGACAATTAGAAAATCACACTGAAATGGTCATTTCTAGATAGTACTAGAAATTAAATCGCACGGAAAAAAATGTGTGTGAAATTCTGGTCCAATAGAGAGTCGGCGAGATAAAGTTTTTCCTGAACCTAAACATGAATCTAAAACAGAGACAGTGTGTTTTGTCAACATTTTTTTTTACTCAATCCTGCATCTGAGCATGTAATTCATGTTTTTGTTATTAGTGAATTGTTCATAAAATGGCCAAAGCAGTCCAAAAATTCTACAAAAGATATGGAGCGTGCACATTTAACTCGTAGGAGCTACCAGGGCAAAAAAATTTACTCTTACCTGTATCCTGGCACGAAGTTGGGCCACCGGGCGGGGTCCCGGCGGGACTCGGGGAGGGTGTGGTGGTCGAAGTAGTCGCGCCAGTCGAGCACGGAGTCGTCGTTGGCGAGCATGCGGCTGCCGTACCCCTCGGCGGCGGCGCCCCTGGCCGGGTCGCAGCCGAACCGGAGCTTCTCCGCCATGGGCGCGCGGAAGAAGGCCAGCCCGGCGGCCCGCATCCCGTCGAGCAGCCCCGGCGGGCCCCCGTGGTTGACGACGTGGAAGGCGCCCCACTCGGCGCACGCGCGGCCGACCGCGTCGGTTGTTGCGGCGGCGGCATCCGAGAGGTCCACGACGGGGACGGAGAGGGGGGCGGCGAGGGAGGGGGAGGGGCCCGCGCGGAGGTCGGGCGGCTGGATGTACTGCGCCGGGAGGTGGGGCACGCCGGCGTCGGCCAGCGCCTGGACTCGGGGCGCCGCGGCGGTTTCCATCGGTGGAGCGGTTGGGCAACTCTCCGGTGCCGTGGTGGTGACTGCTACTGTGCTGTGCTGGTAAGACCGACCGACCGACTGACGAATGGAGTTCTTTTTTTCCTTCTTCAGATTCAGAATTTCTATTTCTGCCAAACCAGGAGTACAAACAACTTGAAAAATACGGAAATTACATTGGAGTCTTTCCGGCAAAAAAAAAAATGGAGTCCTTGGGACACATTGTCTTCTCCTTGGTAGGGGCGATGGCCTGCCTTCGCATGACTCTCCATCCTCGAAGTAAGCCTGTCGTTGTTGATCACATAAGAGTAGTCATGAAGGCCATAGTTTCGCTGACCTAACACCTTTAAGAATAAGTCATCATAA
Organism: Triticum aestivum; assembly: GCF_018294505.1. Classification (NCBI taxonomy): domain Eukaryota; kingdom Viridiplantae; phylum Streptophyta; class Magnoliopsida; order Poales; family Poaceae; genus Triticum; species Triticum aestivum. The sequence continues at coordinate 82,074,901 of NC_057812.1, forward strand.
TTGAAAGAGTTGAAAATCCAATAGCATACCTCGTTATTTCTTCTAGGCGTCACACCGGCATGAGATAACGCACCGACGTGACAAAGATGAGTCTGGAGCACCAAACCACATGGGGTGGGAGGGGGGAGTGGTTGTGAGCGCGTCGCATCGACGTACCCTGTAAACCTTAGCCTCGTTGTCCTGAAAGGTGGCAAGAGTCGACGAGGATTTATGCCCGTGAGTCGTTGGTGCCGCCAAAGACGACATCATTGAGATGGACAAGCCGGAGAGAAAAAATGTATTCACCAGACTGGCACTGCTGCCACAATCAACAATGTGCCACCGAGAAACCCTAATCCTTAACTATGTACGGATCGACCCCGAAACACTAGGGTTGCCCACCCATCGAACCGCTGGGGAAGCCGATGGAGAAAGGGGTAACCAACAGGCTCAACACCGATGATGATGGGTGGCGAGGAATGACGAATCGCCTTGATTGCCTCTCATGACAAAGGGGAAAGATGAGGAGAGATAGACTACGATAAATTGTTTGATTCCACATGGGTAACGAAAATGATTCCCTTCATGAAATTTTGTTAAGTTACACTACTGTATCATATATAGAGCACACAATAAATCAATGTGAACTACCCATAAGAATGAACATCTCTTATGGTATTAAACCCCCTTGGAACGGAGGTCCTAGTGCATCCAGGTAATATGCAATCGTGGGCCCACATGTTAGGAAGTGGATTGGTTGTTGGTTGCGGTTGGGCTTGTTTACACGTGGACGTGACGCTTTTATGATGATCGGTGGACAAATATTTAAATTCATGAACACTTTTTAATTTCATTAATATTTTAAAAAATCATGAGCATTTCTGAAAATCAAGAACTACTTTGAAATCCGAGATCATTTTCTAAATTCATGATCATTTCTAAAATTTGCAAAAAAAAATTATCGCGGGGAACATTTTTTCAAATTTGCTAAATTCGTGAACATTTTTTACATTCACAGGCATTTTTCAAATACGTATATTTTTAAATTAATGGGCATTTTTTTACATGTTTTTAAAATCATGAAGATTCCTTCATTTTATGAACATTTTAAATATCGTCTCTACTTTTTTCTGTTTTCCTTCCTCTTTATTTTTTTTCCTTTGCTTCTTTGGATGGGCTGAGGCCCATCGGGGGACCGGTAGCCAACCAAAGTGAATGTCCTGGGGTGTGTGTGCCTGGTCATCCTTGGACGCGTTGCGCGTTGAATAGAATCTCCCGCGTGTTGAGTTATTTCGTTGTCGGGGAAGGGGCAAACTAGTTATCTGCTTCGTGTGTTTGTGAGGGGGTGGCGCCAGCTTGCTGGTTCTGCGGTGAGCGACCGGGTCGCCGCGTTCTCCATCTTCCCCACCAGGCTTCTCTGAGCGATGCATTCACGGTGGAAGACCGATGTTGTGCTAGTGCCGGGGAGAGGTAGAACGACAAAAGTTGGACGCTGGAGAGCCGAGCCAACATGAGCACATATCGGAGAATCGTTGTAGCTAGGCCCTGTGGCTGTAAATCCAACCTCAAGGCTGAGAGGCGACTAGATTGAGAGATTCGAGCCCTTTGAGGATGAAAGTCAGGGTAAGAAGAATGATTTTGAGAGCAGAGGCATGAATAGATTGGCTTGTATGGGGTCGTGCATAGTACATGGGCCTAGGGTCATGCTTACATGTGCCAACAAAGCAGGGTAGTCAGAAAAAATAAATGTATATTTTGGTGTATAAGGTCTGATAGTCTGTTTGGTTTATGTAGGATGAAAACTGGCTATACATACCCAAACACAAACAACTAGTGATGGAAACGCCGAATCGAACACCAACAACCGAATAAATCAGCAACATCGGTCAGCTTAGTTCAGCTTGATTCTTCGACTTTTGATGTAAAAGTGCTCACCTCTAATTGTAATAGCCCGGCCGAGGAACGGCGCGACAAAGCGCGCCTCACCGTTTAGAGCATCTTCAACGGACGCGCGAAACGGGGTGCGCGCGGTAAACAAACCCTTTAGCGCGCGCCGAGCGTTTTGCCGCGCTTCAGCGGCGGGGGGAAACCACGCGCGCGGGAACCGCTTGCGCGCGCGAAAAGGCGCTAGCTCGCGCGTCATATTTTGCGCGCCGCTTCCGGCGCGCCTATAAAGTCCAGCGCGCGCCACGCGCCTCTCCACGCCTCCTCTTCTCTCGCTCTCTCTGTGCCACGCGCCGCTCCAGCGCCACGCCATGCCGTCGCGCCGCCGAGGAGAGTCCGGCTACCGCGGCGTCTGCCTGCGCCCCAACGGCGGCTACTACGCGGAGATACGCTCCGGCGATCTCCGGCTCGGCCTCGGCACGTACGGGACGGCGCGCGAGGCCGGCCGGCCGCGAGTAAAAAGAAACGAAGGAAGTATCTCAGTGATATTAATATATTCTCCTTATCGAAAAAATACCGAAAGCATGATGTAGACTGAATATTAGCCCGAAGCAATAATGGTTGGAGTCAATCAATTGAGTCGTTCCTATCAGAAACCACCAGAATCAAAAAGTCTTGGTCGTGATGTAGAGCGAGGCGCCACGCAACCAACGGTGGTCGGCGGCGTGGGAGTGGCAACCGACGAAGCCCTCCACCACGGCGCCACCACCATAGTGCCTTTGCTGCGCTAGCTAGGCCCTGTGGGTTCAGTGTAGACCCGCCCGCATCTGCGTGATGTGCTCGGCGAAAAGTTGTGGCCGGGGTAAGCTTAACTAATCAAAATCTGATTCTAAAAAAAATTAATTAAAAGCTACAGACCCCTAAAAATTTTAATTAAAAGCTACGGGAGTAGTATTGACAAAAGTTTAGATTTTATTTGTCATGTTACTTGCGCCGCCGCCGTGATCCTTCTTTTGAACAGAGTGCCGCAATGATCGAGATTGGATATGTATAGAGAGTGTGTGTGCGAAACAACTTATCCGCAAAAAAAAGATGACAAGAACGGGAAGTACCATTTGGTGCCTTGGTGTATACATACGTACATCATATGAGATTGTTTTAATAATTAAAGAAGTTTGAAAGTTTTCTTACAATGAACTTGACTTTCTTTTGCACTAGTATAAATTTTCACAACTAGAAAAACCAGCGTCTCAGGGCAAAAAAAAATTTAAAATTATTTGCTTTCATAGGTCACTATCCACACAATTTTTTGACTGAATTCTTTTGTCAATTTTCGAAAAGAAGTCAATGATTTTTCTTTTCTTTTTGGTGGAACTGTTTTTAACCGTGCAGTGGAAGCTCAAGTTTATTTTAAAAATATCTTCAAAACTGATTTTTTATTTAATTGTTAAACTATTTTTTATGTGATGTGTATATACGCCCATGGACCAGAAGGACGGCTCACGTGGAGCTGGGTGTGCTCTTGGAGGAATTGGCCTGTACTTTTGTGTGTCAGCCTAGCACCAGTGACAGCAACAGCCCGTGAGAGATCGATTCAATTCGCGGGCCTCCACCACCACTCCGGCTCCGGATAATGTTTTCCGCTGGATTTTCCTCTCGAGGGAATAGTGCGTGCGTGCGTGCGTGCGTGCGTCCCTGGCATGGCTCGGTGCGCGGAGCCGGAGTGCGACCGGCACCGGCCTCTGCCTCTGCCTCGCACGGACCGGAAGCGCACAGATGCGCCTAATAATGGCCGCCCGTTTTGTCTTCTTCTTTACCGAAACCGAAACCGAAACCGATCGCCCGAGTCCCATTCGCACCGCTCCAATACCATACCGCCATCGGCCCTCCATCTCTCTGCGCGATCCTGTCGATCCTCCCCCGCGTACGTCTTCCGCGAGAGAGAGGCGAGTGGAGAAGGGAGTCGAGGAGCCAAGGTGGGCGGTGGACATGGCGGCGGCGGTGAGGGTGGAGAAGGCGACGAGCGACCTGCTGCTGGGGCCCGACTGGAGCCTCAACATCGACATCTGCGACGGCGCCAACTCCGATCACGGGTTACTCCCTTTCCCTTCCCTTCTCTCCCTGTCCGTTACTCTCTCCACCGGCTTCCTTCCCAGTCCTCGATCGGTTCCTGTGCGACCGCGATAATCGCTCGAAATCCGTCTTCTCGATCCGTTCCTTTCCTTCCTGTGCAACCGCAACCCGCTTCCCGTTTTCTCTAGTACTGCTATTCTTGTTCTTCCTCATCTTAATATGCTAAAAAAAATAATTATCGCCTCGCGCCAAGGTTATACCAGTATTTGATTGATCGATCGATAGCATGATTGGGCGCGCAGCAATTATAATAGGTGGAGCTCAACCAACTGGCAGTTCAGAAAAAAGCAGAGCATCGGATATAGTGGACATACAAAGTATAGCTGTATAAGCATATAGTACGTACGTACAGTTTTTACTCTGAAAAGACGGGACTCATGCATGAATGATGCTCAGAATTACTGCACTAGACATGTTTCAGACAGAGGACATCTGAGCCGACACACCATTTTACTTCTTTCCTGCATTGACTAAGTCTGTCGTCAGGTTTAATGTATTGAAAAGGTTAGGCCATCCTACCCACACATCACTAAGAATTATATAGGCTGAATAACTGATGCCTTTTGCCGCTGAGATAACATGTAATTGACCAAATAAAACCCATATTCACACTGAACTTTCTCAAGGAACATCCTTCAAATACTTTTGAAACCAATTTGGGATAGCGCCTGCCAATCTGGTGGATGAGCTTTACCACGGATCAAACCTCTCATGGTAGGTAGTTATCATCTGCAACATGTTCCAAGCAGAGCGGTTACAAGTTTGCAGCCTCGTTTTGTGTGGTCACGACATTAATGATGTGACAGGCGCAGAGAGCTTACATCCTTACAGTTTTTCTGACTACTTTCCTACAAGAGTAAATGTTGAGCTTACACATAAATCAATGATTCAGGCAAGCAAAGGAGGTGATTAAAACTGTGAAGAAGCGTCTTCAACACAAGAATTCATCGGTTCAATCTCTTGCATTGACGGTACATTTCTCTGCTTGTCAGCCTAAGTGAATTTTTAGTTCTGCTCTGTTTGTGCTTGTTTGAGAATGCCGTGAACTGGGATTGCAGCTGTTGGAGACTCTGGTGAAAAATTGTGGGGATCATGTGCATTTTCTGGTTGTAGAGCGCGGTATATTGCCAGAAATGGTCAAACTTGCCAAGAAAAAGGTTAGTGTTCTAATACATGCCGTTGTACAGTTTGTTATCTGGAAAAGCCACTGAATGTTTATTTTCTGAATCATGAAACTAAGAAATATAGTATATCATGTAGGTAAAATTCCTTCCATTTTCTGGTAAATAGATGGCTTCACACCCTAACATACTCTGAGTTGACATGAACATAATCATGAGATGCATTAATGTTTTGGAAGACACACACATATGTTCTTATCCGGCCAATGTCAGAAAATTAGTTACAATCAGCATGGACGTAGCTCCATGGCTTAAGAACGATTAGTTAAGGTCTGAATTTTTGAAACAGACAAATCTCAGGTGGTCACGGCATCATGGTTAACTGTAGATCTTTTAAAATTGCACTCCCGGCACTGCTACCTGAGGAAACTGAGATATGCAGGATTTCTTCTCAAACTTATTGGGTAGTAATTTTGTTTTTAAGTTTTTCCCCTTTTTAATCAAATTCATAAGATCTTGACATTCCATTTGGCATCCATGTGTACTCATCCAATCTTTGCTCTTACAGTCAGTAACTTCCTAAACATTACATTTACTCTGGCTCTCTGTCTAATAAATTCTAATTACCATATGTATCATAAATTTTTTGTTCTCTAAAATTTTGTTTTTGTGGTATTGATTAAATTCTTCAGTATAACCACAGGCAAATGTGCAAGTGAGGGACAAAATTTTGACACTCCTTGATTCTTGGCAAGAAGCATTTGGTGGGCCTGGTGGGAAGCACCCTCAGTTCTACTGGGCATATTCTGAACTTAAGGTATTTTTATTGTCTGCTAAACCATTCAGAACAACCTAGACTTCATGACACACCCTTTTATTCTTCAACTTTCGAAAGTCACCCATCAGATATGTGAATCTGGTACATATAGTTGTTAAATCTTGGATCATTTTGTTTGGCATGTCCCAATGAGCCTCTTTAATTGCAGCAATCTGGTTTAGAATTTCCTAGGCGCTCACCTGAGGCAGCAACAATATTCGCCCCTCACCTTCAACCAGGGATCGGGAGTCCAGTCAATTCGTCCTTGAGAGCTGATGGGATGATTTCATCAAGTGGCTCTCCTCTGAGGTAACCATTTATTTTATATTTTTATGCATCTTTTGTGTGCTCCATGTTAGTGTCTGAGAAAACGGATGAAATGTGTTCCATGTTATATGACATATTTTTATCTGTTTAGTTTGTCAGACCTGCAACGCATTTTAAGTGCCGCGGAGCTACTAAGTGAGATGCTGAGAGAAGTAGATCCAAATGATCATGAGGTATATAGATTTATTATGTTTTTTTCTTCTATTTATTTATTTTTTTGCAGAAGAAAGAACTTTATTGATTTAGAACAGTACTATTACAATGGTTCTGAAGCAACTCGAACACACACATCGGAGCCGTGAAACACAGAATGCATAGTCCACTTGGCTAGTTCAGCCAACAAATGAGCTACTCCATCAGTCCATGGTTCACTTGAACTTCTGGTAACAAGTGCATAGCAGATTTCGCCAATTCTAAGTATGCTTGAGTCCAATTTGGCTATTCTCTAGCAACCGCTATGAAATTCTCACTCTTGTACTTTGAGCTCTTTCCAAAAAAAAACTGCCCAACATTGATCGGATTGAACTTTCGACTCCTTGCTTCTCGCTCTTCACTCTTGCCCTTCCAGCTAACCCTCCTGATCGACCTGGGCTGGGGCCTGGGGGTGACGCGGCCTGGCATTCCTGGGCATCGGGCGGCGGCTGCCGGCAGCGAGGTGACCGGCGGCTCTTCTCACGGGTGGGTGGAGGCAGAACAGCGGGTGGTCGGTGGAGGCCTAGGCCTCGGACGGTGGTGGCGGGGTGATGCGTGGAGAGCCGATGGGGCGCGGGCTGGCACAGTGGTTGCGGCTGCTCGGCGGCCCCCCATCTGGATCTGGGATGCCCAGATCTGATGCCCTTCCCAGGTGTGTTGGATGGCAGTAGGGCAGCAACGTGGACTGGCCGCTGGTGTGGGAGTTTGATGTGGTCCTCCTGCCCAGGGTTCGTTGCTCCTCGCGCGACGTCCGGCGCTCAGTCGCCCTGGAGTCGATGCACGGCTTTGGGCCGCCTCTGTTCCGGCCAAGGTAGGAGCTTGCGTTCAATCGGGGGGCGTCGTCTCGTTATGGCGTTGGTGAAGGACCGTGGCGTTGGTGGTCGTGACAGTGCTGTGCGGCAGTCGGATCAGTGCTGTAGGCCACGGATTTGGCGTCATTTGAGTTGATGGCTTGACGATGGCCATCGGCAGCTACTAGGTCATGTCCCCCTGGTCCACCGGGATTGGTGGGGACTTCAGGCGTGGGTGCCCCTACGGTGGCGGCGCTGGCCCTGGCCTGGAGGCTGATGCCGGGCTTTTCCAACCACGGCTTGTGCACTGTAAAGTGGACGGCTGGCAATTTCTCATGGCATGGATGCCGGGGCGGCGGCCCTGGAAGGTGGTCCGCATGGTTGGCTCTCCGGAGGGCACCATGGCGGTGGTGGTGGCATTGTCTCTTGGTTGTGTGGGTGGCGAGAGGCATAGCGCAAGGTGGCCCGGGCGCGCTCTCGGTCTCCGTGGTGGCGCCTCGATCAGGAAGGATCTAGGGATGTGAGATCATCATGCTTCTTCTAAAGACCTCATGGTGGCATGCGGGAGCTACCGGGCGAGAGCTCTGCGCTCTGGCGCCGATGATGGTGATGCTTGTGGGCGCCGCTCTCTTCTTGAAGACGTCGTCGTGGTGTTCCCCTCCGTGTCCGGGTTTCAGGTGAAAACCTTTGTCCATTGTGGACTCGACAGCAGCGATGCATGGCGCCGACATCCCTCCTCTGTTCTTTTTCGGTAGCATAGTCGCGTGCGGTGTACGTGATCCGATCATCCTGGGATCGACTTTGTAAGAGGGCTACCTCTCTACCTTGTATCATTCGGCCGTGTACTTTGTTCGGTTGTTGCTTTATATATAAAGCGGGGCGAAAGCCTGTTTCGAGAGATTTGACTAGAAAGTAATGTTGAAATCCAAGTCTACGTCGCAAGTTTCTCGCCCTTTACTTCCACTGTCTTGTTTCGCAAAGGAAGAGCAGTTTGGGATTTTTTGTGCCCCCACAAGGCAGAGTAGCTCCTGAACTGTCCAAAGGCAGCACAATCCTCAACAGCTCTACCCAAGAAGATTCATTGCCACCGTGGATCCTGCATCAGTGAGGAAGCAGGAGGGTCGTTGCTGGTGTTGCCATGTTAGAGAAAACCATGAATACAGAGGTAGAATAACCACCACCAAGGTGGGAAAAGAAACCTGTCGCCACCATTCCATATGTGAGAGGGACGATCAAGGTAATGAGATCCACCAAGGAATCCACCTGCTGACATGTAGTCTTTCCCGAGCGGTCGTCCGCATGGGTCACGGCGCAAGTCACTGTCGTGTACAACCCTATTGTTTGTTCCTCTATATTGATGTTTGTAAATGTCATAATATTTAAAGTTTTCACTAATTTGTTTAGTGTGGTACTGTTGTATGCTCAAGAACACTTGTTTGCATCCAACGTAGATGAGTCTAATCTTGAGGGTTTGAAATGATTTATTGTTGCCTTGTGTTGGTCACTACACATGCAAATTTCTAAATCACTGACATGCTTGTCATTTTAGGCTGTGAATGATGAAATTATCGCGGAACTTGTGAACCAATGCCGATCATACCAGAAAAAGATCATGAGTTTGGTTAGTTCAGTGAGGTACGTGCTGTATGAACATTGTCTCCTACATTCTCGCATCTTATTACCTTTTATTAAGGGATAAATATGTGGCAGCAGTCATATCATCTTTTGCTATGAAGGGCATACTTGGTTTAAAGGATTTCTGTGTGTAACTAGTGTGTAAGAATAATCCGATGTTTCTCCACGCAACCTTTCACTCAGATTGTAATTCTGTTTCAAATCAATAACGATTAAGATTCTCCATCGAAAAATTAAACCCAGACCGAAGTCAAGCTTATTACCTGGACACTTCCCTTGTATAACATGACAACGTTAAGTAGTGGCAATCATTGTTCAGAGGCAGGGATCATTTTTACAGAATGACAACCGCAATTCCATATAAATTATCTGACGTTCCTGTGCTGCATTACAGTGATGAGGACCTCTTGAGCCAAAGTCTCGACTTAAACGACAGATTGCAAATTCTGCTTTCCAAACACGATGCAATTGCATCAGGTTCCCCTCTACCGGGTGAAGAAACGGATGTGTTGAGTGAATTGCCCAGAGGGATCACTACACCCCCTGCAGTAACAGTTGTTCCAGAAACTGCCATTGTACCAACTTTTGTCTTGGATGATGAAGAGGAAGAGGAGGAAGATGATGAGTTCTCTCAGTTAGCTCGCAGGTCCTACTGATGACCGATCTTTATTGTTTCATACTTTGTTCAGTCTATCTTGCATGGTTCGTTGCTGATGAATAATTGTGATCAGGAATTCGAGATTCAGGTCAGCAAATGACAAGAGCGCCTCTTCAGGCGTAGGCGCATCATCGTCGTCCACGCAGGATGGAACAGCAAGCTCAGCAGCTTCTGTGACCACTACAGCATCACCATCTACTTCAAGCAGTGCATTAGCATTGCCTGATCATCTAGCTCCTATAAGGACTTCTCCAGAAGACAAGATTATGAGCGACCTCCTTGCGCTCACCATAGTGTCAAGCCCATCACCTGAACCTGCCTTGCATCCTGGTGGTTCCCCAACCAGCTATCATCCACAGCCTCATTATGTAGACCCAGAGCAAACAGCTGCAGCGCACAATAGCTACGTCGCTCCTTGGGCTCAGCATCAACCTCAAACTGCACCCATTAAGCAGCAGCAGCAGCCACCACCTCAACCTCAACCACAATTTCCTTACAACCCATCTCCTTACCCGCCACCACCATGGGCCCCACAGGACAACACCGAGTCAAACCCTTTCGTGGCATCTTCGTCGCAGCATCTTTCTACCTCCAGCTCGTCTCTTAAAGTACCGCTGAACATGAGGCCCCTACAGCAATCGCAATCTTTTGGCGTACCGCTTCGAAGTGCCGCGTCAGATTCACCGACAAACAAGAGCCTGAAGCAACCAATGTCTGCAGGGTCTCGCAGGCCGTCTTATGTTCCTTCTAACAAGTTCTTTGATGATCTGCTCGAGAGAAATGCGGATGGCACTCTGAAAACGGGCAGCACGGTAATTGGAGGAATGTCCAGTCCATACAAACCGTAGTGATGCTAGTGGAATCATACATACCAAAATAAACTGTAGCGATGACAGCGGAATCAAAATACTATGAAATACTTGCATTGTTTGTCTTGATAACTGCTACGATTTCAAAATACGAGCCAATAAACCATGGTGATGCCAGTGGAATCAAAATATGAAAGATTTGCATTTGTTTGTCTTGATGACTGCTATGATTCCATTTGGCCCGCAAACTTTGCTGCCTTGATTGGTTTGCTTGATGCTTCTGGGGGACATTAGTAATTTATGCGAAAACAGAGCATGTGAAATCCCCAATCTCTTTAGTTCTGGAGTTAAAATTGATTGTGCACTTCGATTAAGATGCCATCGAGAGGTTGATGCAATTTGTGGAGCTGATTTCTTATTTCCTTGCACTGGACAACCGCAGAAAGAAAGTTGGTGTGATCTTGAACTCTGAAGGCAGTCCTTTTCATTTAGATTCAAATCACCCCTTCAATCTCCATTGATTTTTTAGACTGAAGTCATTACGCTCAGCTTCAGTTTGGCTTCAGATATTCACCTTCATCACTCTGATCCAGATTCCATCTTATAGAAATGGACTTCCTCAGGCACTTGCTCGGCTAGAAAATGTAGTTCAAATAATTTTCAGTTAGATTTTCAACTAGCCTTTTTCATTGCTACCATTGTCCGATGGCCCATATGAAGCAGGAACGGGCTTGTGTTCAGGTGCTCGTTAGTCATTAGGTACACAAATATATTACATAGCATAGGAGTATATGAACTTTTGTACTCCATAACTAAATCCACGTCAAGTATTTTGGAACGGGTGAACACTTCTCATCTTTTATAATATTTCCCCATTTAAAAACTGTTTTTTGACAATATCATTTAAAAATTTAAGCAAAATATATTTTCCTACGATATGTTCCTATTATTTATACCATTTTTTACAATCATTCTTAAATTTTTTTGAGGGGTACAATCATTCTTAAATTTGTTAAATATAAAAAAACACTAACACCATATGGGCTAGGCCAGAGGTGCGCAATAGATTAACACCCACAAAGAACTACCTTAAAAAAAGACTTGCTTCGCCGCGGGTGCTCGATCGGTGCGACGTGGACTCGGTGGAAACACTTTATGAAAATGCGGTGGTGGCCGGGCCGGGCGGTTTTCTTTTCCTGCTTCATTTTTTCCTTTGCCTTTTCTTATATGTTTGTTTTCGTTTTCACTCTACATTTTCGTATATATGAAAAAAAAAGTTTCTATACAAAAGTGCACAATTTTTATGAACAAATTACAACATCTAAATTAACTACACATCTAAATAAATATAACTACACATCTGAAATTTTCCTAATCTTAAAACTAAACTAAATATAAACTAAAATAATCTAAAAAATATGTAAAAACATCTAAAAATAGCATCTAAAAACATCTAAAAAAACATCTAAAAATCTAATAGCACGGCGCAGGGGCGCAGGGGCACGGCGGAGGGAAAAAAGGAAAAAACTCCCAGGTTACGACAAGTAACGCATATACAGTGTGCCACTTGTCACAACTTGAGAAGATGAGAGTGATCTTTGCAAGCAATACTCCTAGTGATTTCAGAAGTTCTCTTTTTGTTTTTTGAGGGAATTTCAGAAGTTCTCAGGAACCGAAGCTTCTTGGTTTGTAGCACACAGGAAAAAATATCTTAAGTGTGTTGTTTCGTCTCAGAAAAAAACAAGAAAAAGTTGCAAGACAAAAGCCACACTTAAGAAGGAATCGAACTACCATGCTACAACTACTTAACGCGTGTCTTCTAGCCACTAGAATAAATGGATGTTTGCGATAATTAATCAGCGTGAATATTTAGGAACTCACTACATCGTCAGATTTGAAACCTTTTTGGACATTTATTGAAAATTTGTGAACAAATTTATAGATGCAGAATATTTTAATAAAAATGTGAACAATATTTGTAGTGGCAAACATTTTTGAAAACACAAGCAATTTTTGAAAACATGAACAATTTAAAAAACTCAAAAAGTTTTTAAAATGCATTTTTTAAATTTTTTGAATATTTTCTGAAACACTAACACTTTCCCAAAAACACGGACAATTTTTTTTGAATAGTTATGTCACATCTAAGTATGACATCATCCCACGTATTGTCTCTTGTTTGTTTGTCCAAAAAAATCACAATAGCAGGCGAGTGTGCCTGGGCCAGTCCCTCCGCACATGGACAATTGTGAGTCGATAGTTGACATGTAATTGGGCCCCTACAAAATATACGCCCCCTAGTTGCGAGTCGAAGGTTGACTTGCAATTGGGCCCCTAAGAAACTACATGCCTCGAGTTGCAAGTCGGGGTGGACTTGCAACTAGGGTGAAAACAAAACAACACCCTGAGTTGCGAATCGATGGTGGACTTGCAATTGGGCCGACAGAAACCCCTAGTTGTAGGTCCAGGGTCTAATCGTAACTACCATGAAGTAAGAACAAAAAAACAGGACCCCTCCCCCCTCCCCCCGAGTTGCGAGTTGAGGGCAGACTTGCAACTAGGGCAACTACAAAACTACATACCCGAGTTGTGAGCATATATATGGTTGACTTGCAACTGGAGCAATTACAAACTACATCCATCGAGTTGCAAGTCGGGGTGGACTTTTAACTTGAGTGAATACAAACTACATCCCCCAAAGTTAAGAGTTGAGGATGGACTTGCAACTAGGGTGCGAGCACAAGGTGAACTTGCAACTGGGCCGAATACTAAAAATATATCCCTCGAGTTGCAACTAGGGGTGGACTTTTAACTTGAGTGAATACAAACTACATCCCCCAAAGTTAAGAGTTTAGGATGGACTTGCAACTAGGGCAACTACGAAACTACATCCCCGAGTTGCGAGCACATGGTTAACTTGCAACTGGACGAATACTAAAACTATATCCCTTGAGTTGCAAGTCGGGGGTGGACTTGCAACTAGGCCGACAAAAAACCCTAGTTGTAGGTCGAGGGTCAAATTGCAACTACCATGAAACAAGAAAAAAAAACCCGAGTTGCGAGTCGTGGGTAGACTTGCACCTAGGGCAACTACAAAAACTACACCCCGGAGCTATGAGCACATGGTTGACTTGCAACTGGGGTGATTACACACTACATTCCCTCGGGTTGCGAGTCGATTCTGGACTTGCAACTGGGCCGACAGAAACCCCTAGTTGTAGGTCAAGGGTCTCAATTGCAACTATGATGAAACAAGAACCAAAAACCTACACCCCCCTGAGTTGCAAGTCGGGGTGGACTTGCAACTAGGGCAACTACAAAACTACATCCCCAAGTTGCGAGTCGAGGGTGGACTTGCAACTAGGGCGATTACAAAAACTGCATGCCTCGAGTGGCAAGTCGGGGGTGGACTTGCAACTGGGGCGATTACAAACTACATTCCCTCAAGTTGTGAGTCGATTGTGGACTTGCAACTGGGCCAATAGAAAATCCTAGTTGCAGGTCGAGGGTCTAATTGCAACTACCATGAAACAAGAACAAAAAAACACCCCCTGAGTTGCAAGTCGAGGGTGGACTTGCAACTAGGGTAACTACAAAACTACACCCCCGAGTTGCGAGTATATGATTGGCTTGCAACTGGGGTGATTACAAATTTACATGCATCTAGTTGCAAGTTGGGAGTGGACTTGCAACTGGGGTGAAAACAAAACAACACACCCGAGTTCCGAGTCGAGAGTGGACTAGCAACTGAGAGAAAAGAGGTGGGGACCGAGTTGCGAGTCGAGGCTAGACTTGCAGCTGAGGCAAAAAGATGTCTAGGCCTAGTTACAAGTCAAGGGTGAGATCACAATTGGGACAAAAAGGTGGAGCTGTTGGGGAACGTTGCAGAAAACAAAAAAATTTCCTATGGTTTCACCAAGATCCATCTAGGAGTTCATCTAGCAACGAGTGATTGGATTGCATCTACATACCTTTGTAGATCACACGCGGAAGCGTTCAAAGAACGGGGATGAGGAAGGCGTACCCGACGTGATCCAAATCACCGGAGATCCTAGCGCCGAACGGACGGCACCTCCGTGTTCAACACACGTACGGTCAGCGTAACGTCTCCTTCTTCTTGATCCAGCAAGGGGAAAGGAGAGGTTGAGGGAGATGGCTCCAGCAGCAGCATGACGGCGTGGTGTTGATGGAGCTGCAGTACTCCGACAGGGCTTCGCCAAGCACTATGGAGGAGGAGGATGTGTTGGAGAGGGAGAGGGAGGCACCAAAGGCCAAGGTAAGAAGTCCTCCATCTCCCCACTATATATAGGAGGGCCAAGGGGGGGGGGGGGTGCCGGCCCTAGGAGATCTAATCTCCTAGTGGGGTGCGGCCAAGGGGAGGAATCCCTCCTCCCCAAGGCACCTAGGAGGTGCCTTCCCCTCCTAGGACTCTTCCTTTAGGGTTTCCCCCACCCTAGGCACATGGGCCCTAGGGGGAAGTGGCGCCCCAACCTACTTTGGGCTGGATCCCTTCCCACTTCAGCCCATGGGGCCCTCCGGGATAGGTGGCCCCACCCGGTGGACCCCCGGGACCCTAAACTTATCCCGATGGCCGAAATAGCACTTCCTATATATAATTCTTTACCTCCGGACCATTCCGGAACTCCTCGTGACGTCCGGGATCTCATCCGGGACTCCGAACAACATTCGGGTTACTGCATATACATATCCCTACAACCATAGCGTCACCGAACCTTAAGTGTGTAGACCCTACGGGTTCGAGAGACATGTAGACATGACCGAGATTGCTCTCCGGTCAATAACCAACAGCGGAATCTGGATACCCATGTTGGCTCCCACATGCTCCTCGATGATCTCATCGGATGAACCACGATGTCAAGGATTCAAGCAACCCCGTATACAATTCCCTTTGTCAATCGGTATGTTACTTGCCCGAGATCCGATCGTCGGTATCCCAATACCTCGTTCAATCTCGTTACCGGCAAGTCACTTTACTCGTACCGTAATGCATGATCCCGTGACCAGACACTTGGTCACTTTGAGCTCATTATGATGATGCATTACCGAGTGGGCCCAGTGATACCTCTCCATCATACGGAGTGACTTGATCTGTGTCAACCCAACAGACACTTTCGGAGATACCCGTAGTATACCTTTATAGTCACCCAGTTACGTTGTGACGTTTGGTACACCCAAAGCACTCCTACGGTATCCGGGAGTTACACAATCTCATGGTCTAAGGAAAAGATACTTGACATTGGAAAACTCTAGCAAACGAACTATACGATCTTTTGCTACGTTTAGGATTGAGTCTTGTCCATCACATCATTCTCCTAATGATGTGATCTCGTTATCAATGACATCCAATGTCCATAGTCAGGAAACCATGACTATCTGTTGATCAACGAATTAGTCAACTAGAGGCTTACTAGGGACATGTTGGTGTCTATTATTCACACATGTATTACGATTTCCGGATAACACAATTATAGCATGAATAAAGACAATTATCATGAACAAGGAAATATAATAATAATGCTTTTATTATTACCTCTAGGGCATATTTCCAACAGTCTCCCACTTGCACTAGAGTCAATAATCTAGTTACATTGTGATGAATCGAACACCCATGGAATTCTGGTGTTGATCATGTTTTGCTCTAGGGAGAGGTTTAGTCAACAGATCTGCTACATTCAGGTCCGTGTGCACTTTACAAATATCTATGTCTCCATCTTGAACATTTTCACGAATGGAGTTGAAGCGACGCTTGATGTGCCTTGTCTTCTTGTGAAACCTGGGCTCCTTGGCAAGAGCAATAGCTCCAGCGTTGTCACAGAAGAGCTTGATCGGCCCCGACGCATTGGGTATGACTCCTAGGTCGGTGATGAACTCCTTCACCCAAATTGCTTCATGCGCTGCCTCCGAGGCTGCCATGTACTCCGCTTCACATGTAGATCCCACCACGACGCTCTGCTTGCAACTGCACCAGCTTAGTGCCCCACCATTCAAAATATACACGTATCCGGTTTGTGACTTAGAGTCATCCAGATCTGTGTAGAAGCTAGCGTCGACGTAACCCTTTACGACGAGCTCTTCGTCACCTCCATAGACGAGAAACATTTCCTTAGTCCTTTTCAGGTACTTCAGGATATTCTTGACCGCTGTCCAGTGTTCCTTGCCGGGATTACTTTGGTGCCTTCCTACCAAACTTACGGCAAGGTTTACATCAGGTCTGGTACACAGCATGGCATACATAATAGAACCTATGGCTGAGGCATAGGGGATGACACTCATCTCTTCTATATCTTCTGTCGTGGTCGGACATTGAGCTGAGCTCAATTTCACATCTTGCAACACAGGCAAGAACCCCTTCTTAGACTGATCCATATTAAACTTCTTCAATATCTTATCAAGGTATGTGCTTTGTGAAAGACCTATGAGGCGTCTTGATCTGTCTCTATAGATCTTGATGCCTAATATATAAGCAGCTTCTCCAAGGTCCTTCATTGAAAAACTCTTATTCAAGTAGGCCTTAATGCTGTCCAAGAGTTCTATATCATTTTCCATCAAAAGTATGTCATCTACATATAATATGAGAAATGCTACAGAGCTCCCACTCACTTTCTTGTAAACACAGACTTCTCCATAAGTCTGTGTAAACCCAAACGCTTTGATCATCTCATTAAAGCGAATGTTCCAACTCCGAGATGCTTGCACCAGCCCATAAATCGAGCGTTGGAGCTTGCACACCTTGTCAGCATTCTTAGGATCGACAAAACCTTCCGGCTGCATCATATACAATTCTTCCTTAAGGAAACCATTAAGGAATGCCGTTTTGACGTCCATTTGCCATATTTCATAATCATAGAATGCGGCAATCACTAACATGATTCGAACGGACTTCAGCTTCGCTACCGGTGAGAAAGTCTCATCGTAGTCAACCCCTTGAACTTGTCGATAACCCTTAGCGATAAGCCGAGCTTTATAGATGGTCACATTACCATCCGCGTCTGTCTTCTTCTTAAAGATCCATTTATTTTCTATGGCTCGCCGCTCAACGGGCAAGTCAGTCAAAGTCCATACTTCGTTTTCATACATGGATCCTATCTCGGATTTCATGGCTTCTAGCCATTTGTCGGAATCCGGGCCCGCCATCACTTCTTCATAGTTCGAAGGTTCACCGTTGTCTAACAACATGATTTCCAAGACAGGGTTGCCGTACCACTCTGGTGCGGAACGTGTCCTTGTGGACCTTCGAATTTCAGTAGGAGCTTGATCAGAAGTATCTTGATCATCATCATTAACTTCCTCTTTAGTCGGTGCAGGCACCTTAGGAACATTTTCTTAAGTTGCGCCATTTTCCGGTTCAAGAGGTAATACTTCATCAAGTTCTACTTTCCTCCCACTTACTTCTTTCGAGAGAAACTCTTTCTCTAGAAAGGATCCATTCTTGGCAACAAAGATCTTGCCTTCGGATCTGAGGTAGAAGGTATACCCAATAGTTTCTTTAGGGTATCCTATGAAGACGCATTTTTCCGATTTGGGTTCGAACTTTTCAGGTTGAAGTTTCTTGACATAAGCATCGCATCCCCAAACTTTTAGAAACGATAGCTTAGGTTTCTTCCCAAACCATAATTCAAACGGTATCGTCTCAACGGATTTCGACGGTGTTCTATTTAAAGTGAATGCGGCAGTCTCTAAAGCATAGCCCCAAAAAGATAGCGGTAAATCGGCAAGAGACATCATAGATCGCACCATATCTAATAGAGTGCGATTACGACGTTCGGACACACCATTACGCTGAGGTGTTCCAGGCGGCGTGAGCTGTGAAACTATTCCACATTTTCTTAAGTGTGTGCCAAACTCGTGACTCAAGTATTCTCCTCCACGGTCTGATCATAGGAACTTGATTTTTCTGTCACGTTGATTCTCAACCTCACTCTGAAATTCCTTGAACTTTTCAAAGGTCTCAGACTTGTGTTTCATTAAGTAGACATACCCATATCTACTCAAGTCATCAGTGAGGGTGAGAACATAACGATAGCCACCGCGAGCCTCAACACTCATTGGACCACACACATCAGTATGTATGATTTTCAATAAGTTGGTTGCTCGCTCCATTGTTCCTGAGAACGGAGTCTTGGTCGTTTTACCCATGAGGCATGTTTCGCACGTGTCAAATGATTCGTAATCAAGAGACTCTAAAAGTCCATCAACATGGAGCTTCTTCATGCGTTTGACACCTATGTGACCAAGACGGCACAAGTATGTGGGACTATCATTATCAATCTTACATCTTTTGGTACTCACACTATGAATATGTGTAGCATTATGCTCGAGATTCATTAAGAATAAACCATTTACCATCGGAGCATGACCATAAAACATATCTCTCATATAAATAGAACAACCATTATTCTCGGATTTAAATGAGTAGCCATCTCGTATTAAACAAGATCCTGATACAATGTTCATGCTCAAACTTGGCACTAAATAACAATTATTGAGGTTCAAAACTAATCCTGTAGGTAAATGTAGAGGTAGCGTGCCGATGGCGATCACATCGACCTTGGAACTATTCCCGACGCGCATCGTCACCTCGTCCTTCGCCAGTCTCCGCTTATTCCGCAGCTCCTGCCTTGAGTTACAAATGTGAGCAACTGCACTGGTATCAAATACCCAGAAGCTACTACGAGTACTGGTAAGGTACACATCAATTACATGCATATTACATATACCTTTCGTTTTGCTGGCCTTCTTGTCCGCTAAGTATTTGGGGCAGTTCCGCTTCCAGTGACCACTTTCCTTGCAATAAAAGCACTCAGTCTCGGGCTTGGGTCCATTCTTTGGCTTCTTCCCGGCAGCTTGCTTGCCGGGCGCGGCAACTCCCTTGCCATCTTTCTTGAAGGTTTTCTTACCCTTGCCTTTCTTGAACTTAGTGGTTTTATTCACCATCAACACTTGATGTTCCTTTCTGACTTCTACCTCTGCTGATTTCAGCATTGCAAATACTTCAGGAATGGTCTTTTCCATCCCCTGCATATTGAAGTTTATCACAAAGCTCTTGTAGCTCGGTGGAAGCGACTGGAGGATTCTGTCAATGACCACGTCATCCGGGAGATTAACTCCCAGCTGAGTCAAGCGGTTATGTAACCCAGACATTGTGAGTATGTGCTCACTGACAGAACTATTTTCCTCCATCTTACAACTGAAGAATTTGTCGGAGACTTCATATCTCTTGACCCGGGCATGAGCTTGGAAAACCATTTTCAGCTCTTCGAACATCTCATATGCTCTGTGTCTCTCAAAACGCTTTTGGAGCCCCGGCTCTAAGCTGTAAAGCATGCCGCACTGAACAAGGGAGTAGTCATCGGTACGTGCCTGCCAAGCGTTCATAATGTCTTGTTCTGCAGGGAGAACAGGTGCGTCACCTAGCGGTGCTTGTAGGACATAATCTTTCTTGGCAGCTATGAGGATGATCCTCAGGTTCCGAACCCAGCCCGTGTAGTTGCTGCCATCGTCTTTCAGCTTGGTTTTCTCTAGGAACGCGTTGAAGTTGAGGACTACGTTGGCCATTTGATCTATAAGACATATTGTAAAGATTTTAGACTAAGTTCATGATAATTAAGTTCATCTAATCAAATTATTCAATGAACTCCCACTTAGATAAACATCCCTCCTATAATCTAAGTATAACATGATCCGAGTTAACTAGGCCGTGTCCGATCATCACGTGAGACGGACTAGTCAACGTCGGTGAACATCTTCATGTTGATCGTATTTTCTATACGACTCATGCTCGACCTTTTGGTCTTCTGTGTTCCGAGGCCATGTTTGTACATGCTAGGCTCGTCAAGTCAACCTAAGTGTTTTGCATGTGTAAATCTGTCTTACACCCGTTGTATGTGAACGTTAGAATCTATCACACCTGATCATCACGTGGTGCCTCGAAAGAACGAACTGTCGCAACGGTGCACAGTTAGGGGAACACTTTCTTGAAATTATTATGAGGGATCATCTTATTTACTACTGTTGTTCTAAGCAAACAAGATGAAAAACATGATAAACATCACATGCAATCAAATAATAATAGTGACATGATATGGCCAATATCACGTAGCTCCTTTGATCTCCATCTTGGGGCTCCATGATCATCTTGTCATCGGCATGACACCATGATCTCCATCATTGTGTCTCCATGAAGTTGCTCGCCAACTATTACTTCTACTACTATGGCTAACGCATTTAGCAATACAGTAAAGTAATTTACATGGCGTTTCTCAATGACACACAGGTCATACAAAAAATAAAGACAACTCCTATGGCTCCTGCCGGTTGTCATACTCATCGACATGCAAGTCGTAATTCCTATTACAATAGCATGAACATCTCATACATCATTCATCATTCATCACAACTTTGGCCATAGCATATCACAAAGCACTTGCTGCAAAAACAAGTTAGACGTCCTCTAATTGTTGTTGCAAGTTTTACGTGGCTGAAGTAGGGTTCTAGCAAGAATGTTTTCTTACCTACGTGAAAGCCACAACGTGATTTGTCAACCTCTATTTACCCTTCATAAGGACCCTTTTCATCGAATCCGCTCTAACTAAAGTAGGAGAGACAGACACCCGCCAGCCACCTTATGCAACTTGTGCATGTTAGTCGGTGGAACCGGTCTCATGTAAGCGTACGTGTAAGGTTGGTCTGGGCCGCTTCATCCCACAATACCGTTGAAGCAAGATAAGACTAGTAGCGGCAAGAAAGTTGACAACATCAACGCCCACAACAAATTGTGTTCTACTCGTGCAAGAGAACTACGCATAGACCTAGCTCATGATGCCACTGTTGGGGAACGTTGCAGAAAACAAAAAATTTTCCTACGGTTTCACCAAGATCCATCTATGAGTTCATCTAGCAACGAGTGATTGGATTGCATCTACATACCTTTGTAGATCACGCGCGGAAGCGTTCAAAGAACGGGGATGAGGAAGGCGTACTCGACGTGATCCAAATCATCGGAGATCCTAGCGCCGAACGGACGGCACCTCCGTGTTCAACACACGTACGGTCAGCGTAACGTCTCCTTCTTCTTGATCTAGCAAGGGGAAAGGAGAGGTTGAGGGAGATGGCTCCAGCAGCAGCACGACGGCGTGGTATTGATGGAGCTGCAGTACTCCGGCAGGGCTTCGCCAAGCACTATGGAGGAGGAGGATGTGTTGGAGAGGGAGAGGGAGGCACCAAAGGCCAAGGTAAGAAGTCCTCCATCTCCCCACTATATATAGGAGGGCCAAGGGGGGGGCGCCGGCCCTAGGAGATCTAATCTCCTAGGGGGGTGCGGCCAAGGGGAGGAATCCCTCCTCCCCAAGGCACCTAGGAGGTGCCTTCCCCTCCTAGGACTCTTCCTTTAGGGTTTCCCCCACCCTAGGCGCATGGGCCCTAGGGGGAAGTGGCGCCCCAGCCCACTTTGGGCTGGATCCCTTCCCACTTCAGCCCATGGGGCCCTCCGGGATAGGTGGCCCCACCCGGTGGACCCCCGGGACCCTTCCGGTGGTCCCGGTACAATACCGGTGACCCCGAAACTTATCCCGATGGCCGAAATAGCACTTTCTATATATAATTCTTTACCTCCGGACCATTCCGGAACTCCTCGTGATGTCCGGGATCTCATCCGGGACTCCGAACAACATTCAGGTTACTGCATATACATACCCCTACAACCCTAGCGTCACCGAACCTTAAGTGTGTAGACCCTACGGGTTCGGGAGACATGTAGACATGACCGAGATCGCTCTCCGGTTAATAACCAACAGCGGGATCTGGATACCCATGTTGGCTCCCACATGCTCCTCGATGATCTCATGGATGAACCACGATGTCGAGGATTCAAGCAACCCCGTATACAATTCCCTTTGTCAATCGGTATGTTACTTTCCCGAGATCCGATCGTCGGTATCCCAATACCTCGTTCAATCTCGTTACCGGCAAGTCACTTTACTCGTACCGTAATGCATGATCCCGTGACCAGACACTTGGTCACTTTGAGCTCATTATGATGATGCATTACCGAGTGGGCCCAGTGATACCTCTCCGTCATACGGAGTGACAAATCCTAGTCTTGATCCGTGTCAACCCAACAGACACTTTCGAAGATACCCGTAGTATACCTTTATAGTCACCCAGTTACGTTGTGACGTTTGGTACACCCAAAGCACTCCTACGGTATCCGGGAGTTACACGATCTCATGGTCTAAGGAAAAGATACTTGACATTGGAAAACTCTAGCAAACGAACTATACGATCTTGTGCTACGTTTAGGATTGGGTCTTGTCCATCACATCATTCTCCTAATGATGTGATCTCGTTATCAATGACATCCAATGTCCATAGTCAGGAAACCATGACTATCTGTTGATCAACGAGCTAGTCAACTAGAGGCTTACTAGGGACATGTTGGTGTCTATTATTCACACATGTATTACGATTTCCGGATAACACAATTATAGCATGAATAAAGACAATTATCATGAACAATGAAATATAATAATAATGCTTTATTATTGCCTCTAGGGCATATTTCCAACAGGAGCCCGGTTGCGCATCGAGGGCCGAGTTGCAAAATCGGATAAAAATAGTTTGACCCTAGTTGCAAGTCAAGAATGAACTTGCAACTAGGACAAAAAGAAGTGGCCCTTCAATTGTATGTCGGGGTGGAGTTAGAACTCGAAAAATGAAATGGTTGGCCTCTCTGTTGCGTGTCGATAGTGGACATTTAAAATGGGGAAAAATGAGGCCGGGGCCTGTTTCGTACCATGGGTGGACTTGCAAAAATGGGACAAGAAAAAACGGCCCCCAATGTGACAAAAATGGATCAGTCCAGTTGCGTATCGAAGGTGGACTGGCAAATGATAGACAAATTGGTCGGGTCTATCGAAGGTAGATTTACAATTGGTAAAAAGAATGCATTTTAGGGTTGGAGTTCCAAGTAGAAGAACAAATTGGTGGCACTCATTTTGTGTTCAAGATGGACTTAAAACTAGGACAAAAAAATTGATCGGGCCTAATTGCATATCGACCGTAGGGCAAAGCATGTCTTTTTTACAAAGCAAGTATCGTCGGCATCGAACTTAAAAGAAAATAGAAATACGCAATGACAAACGACATAGCATGTTTTTTCCACTTCTACAACACATAAGAGATGAAATAAGGCCACAAGAGTGCAAGAAAAAAAGTCCAACAAAAAAACACACATGCACCATGAACAGGTCAACAGGTGGAGACAACAGAACATGCAACGCATGAACACATTAGCCGACGATGCGAGATCGAGAATTTGCGTTAAAATTATCCAACAGACAGCAACTTAGATGAGACATTGCTAAATCTTATCTTCATGAAGTTTAGAAGGAATGAGGGACAGTGTCAAAATAATCCGGAAAGACGACGACGTCACCGACTAAAAACAACACAAGAAATAGATTGCTAGTGTGCAGTGATAATGGGCCGACAAAAGCGAAGCTAAACAGGCCTAGGCCAACAAAGAGGATATGCAACAAACAAACAACGACAAGCGAGACAAAAAAGAGGGCTTGCATAAAAAGTTTGAAAACTGAATTAAACGATGACAAATTTAGATGAGACATTATTTAAGAAACAGTTGGTTTAAATATGCTTATAAAATTTTAAAAATCATGGATTATAAATGATAAAAATATGAAAATACATATAAAAACCAAAAGAAAAATAGGGGAAAAAACAAAAGAACGAAAAAAACAAGAGTCAGGTTCCAAAAGACCGAACAAAAAATACGAGTTGGCAACCTAGCTTTCTATAACTCACGGAACTACATTCAAAAATAAAAATCACGGACCTACCAGTACCTTGTCTTGCCTTTCTCTACTCTAATGTCACATTGCTTCAAAAAATTATACAGACAACAAATACGCGGACAATCTACAGTCCAAAAAATGATAGAAAAAAGTTCACAATCGAAACAAACAACGACTGCGAGCCTGAGCCCACGAATTAAAAAGGATCAACAACGGCCCACCACCACTTGCATGGCCGGGACAGGCCACACAGGCCGGCTGCGGCAGACAATGCAAAGCGAACGGGTGCGCCAGACGAGACGATCATGTTTGCGCGAAAATTAAAGACAAACAGTATCAACGGTTCTGGACTTAGATGTGAGGTAAGTATTTCATATCTAGATGTGAAATAGCAAACTCGTATATATATAGATCACTTGATCCCATAGAGATTGGCCTGACCGTGATCGACCGACATGCGAGCCTTACAGTTCGGAGATTGATTGACGATTGAGGACGACGAACGACGATCGATGGGGTCCTGGCTCTCTTCCCCGGCCGCCGGCGCCGAGGCCGACGCCGCCGCGCGCGCTGCCGGCTTCCGTTCCCGTGCCCGCCAGGCAAAACAGTGAGTAGTTTACTCCTCCCGGCTTGTCGTATGGCCGAATGGAATGTGCATGCGCTGATGCATGTCGATGTTTATTTATGGTGACAGGCGCTGCGACGCCAGCCATGCTCGCATATACACCCTCCTCGCCCTCCGCCATTTCAACTCCAGGAACCAGGTATATATGTACCTTGTTCACTTAGTATTTCTTTATCAGAACAAGACGGCAAATCAATCCAACTGTATTAGTTCTTAGATCATCAAACCCACCGGGGACGATGAAGGGTTTGGTTCTTTACTTAGCTTCTACTTCCTCCGTTTCTAAATATAAGCCCTTGTAGATATTTTAACACGGTCTACATGCGGATGTGTATAAATATATTTTAGAGTGCATATTTACTTATTTTGCTCTGTATGTAATTCATATTGAAATATCTAAAAATGCTTATATCAAGGAACGGAGGTACTAGTCTTTTAGCATGGCATGTTAAAGAAAAGAACAGAAGAGTGGCAGAGTGTGTGTGTGTGTGTGTGTGTGTGTGTGTGTGTGTGTGTGTGTGTTTGGATTTGCTTTTGGATCTCTGTTGCGACCGTGCAATGAAAATCCGGAGACCAAGCTCAATAATTAAATTTTACATATGGAGTATGTGTGTGTCTGATTTTGAGATGCATATCTGCAGGATGCTATGTTCGAGCCTGCCGCGGAGCCCATGGAAGAACCCAAGGCCGCATGCGTCGGTTTCCGACAAGATTTCTGGTATCATGTCAGCTTTTGGGCTAGCCGGAGGGATGCCGCCACCAATGAAGAGCAACAATATTTTTTTGCCGAGCTACGCTTTGAGTGCCGCACCAGACGTTTAGTCGTCGAAACATGCGCTCTCTTGGGTATTTAATCTGACCTAGTTAACTTTCCTATAAATTACCTTCACTCATGGACGCATACACGCATGCATGCTAACTCATTTTTTCTATGTATTTTTGTGTTTGGCAGAAAAGCCCCTCTGTCGTTTCAAAAGCAGTTGTGCGTTTTGCCCAGATAAATTTCAGATTTTTCACCCGAGCTGCACGGAGTTTACATGTGGAAAGAAAAGGCACAAAAGGAAATTCTTCAGGGAGAGTGAGATGCTTGGCAGGGCTTTCATGCGTAGACACGCTTAACAAGACAAAACCTTTAGCTAGGATGGAAAGATTCAACTCTTTGTTAGGCTTGGATATAGCTATGTATTGTCTTTTTTTTCCTGCAACTAGTAACGTGTATATCACTCAATGTGGGATATTACAATCTACTCCCTCCGTTTTAAAATAAGTGTCTCAAGCTTAATACAACTCTGTATTAAAATTAGTACAAAATTAAGACACTTATTTTAGGACGATGGGAGTAGTTGACAAGCTCCTTCGAAATACCCGGCCTCAAACCCAGCCAGCCCGTATGAAGCAGGACCGGGCTTGTGTTCAGGCGCTCGTTAGTCATTAGTCAAATATATTACATAACATATATGAACTTTTGTACTCCCTAACTAAAACCACGGCAAGTATTTTGGAACAGAGGAAGTACTACACAAATTTAATTTTTCATATAAGAACAATTTTCAAATACACGATGACATTGTGTTTCATAGTCTGACATATATTCACATGTACATGATTTATTTAAATCATCGCACCTTTGAAAATACATGAACTTTCTAAATACTGAAACATAATCTTTTATTCAAGAACATTTCTAATACGCGGTGAACATGTTTGAAGTTTTGCACGTGGTAAACATGTTCTTTCATACGTATGAAGTTTTATTTGTAAAAATGTGAACAGTTCTCATCTTTCATAATATTTCCCCATTTAAAAAACTGATTTTTGACAATATCATTTAAAAATTTAAGCAAAATATATTTTCCCAATTTTTGGAAAAAAATGTATGATAGGTTCCTATTATTTATACCATTTTTTTTTACAATCATTCTTAAATTTGTTAAATAAAAAATACTAACACCTATATGGGCCAGGGCAGGGGTGCGCGATAGCGCAAGTGTCAAAAGGCGCTCTCGTGGTTGAGCTGTGGTGACTCGAGGGTGAAACATTGGCCCTACAGTCACCCTCTCCCTCACCTCTCCTCACTATGCCACTCCTAGAATAGGTCGCCTAGTAAAACTATTCATCTACGATCAAGGCTGCATTTAGGATGTTGTTGTTCCTCCTTTGCACGGAGGGCTTCGAATCGGGGCATTTCTGCAACGAGTGACATGCTTGAGTGTTGTCCAGCTACATCGGTCATGCTAGCAGGGTGGTGGCAGATTGCATTGGTCGTGGCACGGAGGTCGTTTAGAACTTGCTAGAAGGTGAATATTCCATGAAAAAATGTTCATCGAATTCAATTTTCTTTTCATCAAATTAAAATAAAGCATCGAATTCAATTTTGTTCATCAAATACAAAAAATATTCATTAAAATTCCAAAATTGTTTCTCATACACTACAAAATTCTCATGAATTTTTAAAATGTTAATCATATATTAAAAAATATCATGAATTTTTAGAAATTAGCGATCATTTTTGAATCAGCATACATTTCATGAAATTCATGAACCATTTTTTTATTTCACGAACATTTTCCCAAAGTGGCGAACAATCTTTAGAATTTGGAACAATTTTTCTTCAAATTTGTGATTTTTTTATAAAAAATTTCCATAAACACGTTTTAAATTCATGAAAATTTTACATTTTTCAAAAACTTCTAAACTAGTTTCTAAAATGATTAACGTTTGATGAAATCTTGAATTTGATTTAAAGAAGAAAAAATGATAAAAAAATGGAAGAGAAAAACAAAAAAAGGGCGCCTCACCTCGCACAAGGGCTGACCAAAAAGTACGCGCGGGGGAGCAGAGGGTGCGGGTTTCATAGCTTCCCATGGCACAAAAAAAATCTATATAGAGTCCTGTTTGTTTTCTTGTTATGAAAAAAAGGACCCGAATATCTAGCGAATGTCAGATTTTTAGGTATGACAAAGGAACCATTTTTCATGGCAAATTATGTTTGTCAAGGATGACAAGTTTAGTTGGCGAGGATGACGAATCCGCCTCAATTCAGTTTTTTTTGCCAGAAACTTGCCGTGCTTGCAAATTAAATTTGCCATCATCGCGGCAATATAAATTGCCATGAAAATGTAAGATTTGTCATGCCTAAAAACCCGACGTCAGAATTTTAGCGTTTCCGAAAAAGAATAATGAAATCTATATATATTAAAAGTTTGTATTTTCGAATTGCTCGTATTTTGTTTCCTTTTCTGAAAAGCACAAGAATGATGAATCTATTATGAAAGCTCATCAGATGATATACCACCATCCAATTATTAATGTATTTGATTTGAAAAGCGGGGTCACTTGACACTGAGTCACGGACGGATTGTACGTAGACAAGTCAGACCTGGAGCTGTAGCGTGCTCTCGTGCCTCTTTTTTTTTTGGCTCGTATCAAAAGAGATAGCTGGCCAACTCCACCGTCTACCGATCTTGCTAGAGATAGTGCGACAAATATATATATATAAGTATGATATAATAGCCATGCCACCTAGTTTCTCACTGCACATAAACACTCACTTACGCCTGCCTTCTCAGCTCAGCAAGACTGCAAGAGAGACCATAGCCATGGAGGCCAAGCAGGAGGAGCCTCGGCACCTCAGCGTTGATCACGAGTCCCTCAAGGAACCCAGGAACAGGAAGGGCGGATGGATCACCTTCCCTTTCCTCGCAGGTTCGTTCGTGCATCCTGCTCATGTCTAGCCCGTGGAGCATGCTTACAGTTTGTGTCCGGCCGTGTGATCGATCGATGTTTGCAGTGGCCATACTGGGCCTCGGGGTGGCGACCGGCGGCGCGACGGCTAACATGGTGGTCTACCTGATAAAGGAGTACAACGTGCCTAGCGTCGACGCGGCGCAGATCTCCAACATCGTCTCCGGCTCCATCAGCGTCGCCCCCGTGGCCGGCGCCATCGTCGCCGACGCCTTCTTCGGCTGCTTCCCCATCGTCGCCGTCGCCATGGTCATGGCCGTCCTGGTAATAAGTCTATGATCTGCGCGCGCGCCCACATGTAAGTCAAAGCTTCTGCTCCACTGACCAGTGACCACTCCGATCCGTGTCGCGCGTGCAGTCCTTGGTCATGTTCACGCTGACGGCGAGCCTACCGGGCCTCCGGCCGGCGGCGTGCCAGCTCGGCGCAGGCCCGTGCGAGCAGGCGTCGACGGGGCAGATGGCGGCCCTCTACGCGGCCGTGTTCCTGCTCTGCCTGAGCGCGGCGGGGGCGCGGTTCAACCAGGCGACCATGGGCGCCAACCAGTTCGAGGCGGCCGCCGACCGCGACGTCTTCTTCAACTGGTACTTCATCTTCTTCTACGCGTCCTCCGTGCTCGGCGCCACCGTCATCGTCTACCTCCAGGACACGGTGTCCTGGACGCTCGGCTTCGGCGTCTCCTGCGCCGCCAGCGTCGTCGGCCTCGCGGCACTGCTCCTCGGCGCGCGGTACTACCGGCAGCCCCCCGCCCAGGGCAGCCCGTTCACGGGGCTCGCCAGGGTGGTCGTCGCCGCCGCGAGGAAGAGGAAGGTCAGCGTCGTCGCGTCGGAGGAGTTGAAGTTTTACTACGGGCAACGTAGGGGCGACGAGGACGTCAAGTCTGGCGGCGACGATGTCGTTACCCCCAGCGACAGCTTTAGGTAAGAAAAAAGATCTCGTATGCACTTGTTTATATTGCTGCGGTTCCAAAATAATTGAAGTTCTACTATTGTCCTAAGTCAAACTACAATATGTTTGACCAAGCCTATATAAAAATAATATTATCTAAAAAATTAAATTATATGTCCTCACGGAGGGACTAT
>NC_057812.1:82104683-82106276 GCF_018294505.1 Triticum aestivum
TATTTGAAACTGTAGATCTTTGTGGATTTTTCTACGGGCTTGGTCAAATTTAGAAAAGTCATAGAACTTCAATTTTTTTTTTGCGGGATTACTAGTTTGGTTCCTCATGCATAAACGAACTGTATAAACGCTTAAACTTAAACCTTCTAAAATGGCAGGGAATGTGCAAGTAAATAATGATTCATTTATTTTGAGTTGATTTTCTTTTGTTAATAAGTGCTTTTGTAGTATACCCATGGTTTCGAATTTTGGTTTCAGAAATATTTCAGCTATAGCAAAATTCATTTGATTTTCAGTTATTTCCGGACAAAAAGACCAAATTTCTCACATAAATTTAATTGAATCCAATTAAATATTCCGAGTCTAAAAAAAGTTAAACAAATTAGTAATGGCTAAAATATTTTGACCGATACACAACAAATTGGTTTGTAGTACTACGTGAACTAGGTAGCTACCACGTCGACTCACAACAATTAATGTTTGTTGAATTAGTTAGGGTTCCTTTCTGTGTCTGGTCATATAACATGTGCTAAAAATCAGTTAGGTTCCTCGGTATAAATACCCTTGTACTACAAGAAAACAACGTACGAAGCTATACATGCAACACAAAAAGCCCTTTTAGCACAAGACCATACTGATCTTAACCGGTTTTCATTTTTATTTTCATTTTCATTTCTTCCTCGCAACAAATTTGTGTGTGTGTGCCTAGCTTTGTACCAAAACAGTGGACTGTATGCTAAAATTGGGTCATATGGATAGAAAATCCACGCTCTTCCTTTGATCTGACCCAGGCAACTTACTCACTGTAGATCTGCCACACACAAACAAGTAATTGTGCAAAGCGGTGAGCACTATTATTCAGTTATTTGCTACCTCGGCCTTTTTGTCTCCCTTTATTTTGTGCTCGCTTAGAATGAAGATTTCCTTTTGCTGCAATTTGTATGTTTGTAGTTTATTCCC
The DNA here is from genome assembly GCF_018294505.1 of Triticum aestivum. Classification (NCBI taxonomy): domain Eukaryota; kingdom Viridiplantae; phylum Streptophyta; class Magnoliopsida; order Poales; family Poaceae; genus Triticum; species Triticum aestivum. Next base: position 82,105,644 of record NC_057812.1, read on the forward strand.
ATTCATACCCACTCACCTTAGGGCTTTCGAAAACACGAGACTACTATCTACGATATTCTAGTTTAGATTTTTTTAAAGACATTACAGATGCAAGCGCTCATATATACGCGCATACACTCATCCTATGAACGCACACATGCACACCCCACCCCCTATGAGAACCTTCGAGAGACCGAGCCGGCATATTATCTTCAGATTTTACGAAGTCATTGTAGACGCCTCGCAGTCGACGGAAACGTCTCGTCCCACTGAACGCGCATCACCCGAAATCCTAAAATAAATCCAAGATAAATGCGAGCATCAAGACCTGAACACTGGTGGATTGGGGATACCACTGTCCACATAACCATCCAACCACAGATTAGTTCGCTATTCTAGTTTAGATTGCACATGCGTTAAGTCTATACATAGTTAACAAAGAGAGTACTGGTCGCTGTTGGGTATGTAGGACTATGTGGCAAGGGTTGTCTTCCTGTCCATGGCAACTTAACTCCCACCTCCACACTATAATTATCATTATCGGTGATTATTGAAGCAATGACATGGACATATTACCTCATGGTTATGCGAACAAAATGGTGATTTCCTAGTTTGTGTGTGTGTGTGTGTGTGTGTGTGTGTGTGTGTGTGTGT
>NC_057812.1:82106602-82223647 GCF_018294505.1 Triticum aestivum
GGAGACCAAAGAGAAATATTGGCTTTACAATTAGATAAACTTTTAGCGTCCTTATCATGGATATCTAGATTGGTGAACACATTGAAATGGTAAGTATAATTTGTCTCCATATTAATATTGCAGTTTTACTACTTCCTCCGACCTATATTAATAATTGATGATTTAGTATGATTTGTATTAAATTTATGGATGGGGGGAGTAGGTTTTGTCGGTTTATAACAGTATACATCAATGGTTGATTGCATTTTTCAAATGCCATGTCCATGTACAAATCAACTCCTTTTTGCGTATTTATTCTACTTCTTTTCAATATTCAAGCCATCAGCGGCCACGCCACCTACTAGCTTTGGCTGTCCAACTTTTTGGTAGAATCAACATATAGTTAGGATCAACTATTTTACAATCAGATAAAATTTTAGCGTCCTTATCATGGATATCAAGATCGGTGAACACATTGAAATGGGAATTATAAATTATTCTCCATATTAATACTACATGTTTACTACTTCCTTAGATCCATATTAATAACCGATAATTTAGTATGATTTGTATTGAATTAGTGACAATTAATATGGATCAGATGGAGTAGGTTTTATCGGTTTATATCAGTATACACCATTGGTTGAGTGCATTTCGCGTACCATGTCCATGTCCAAATCAACTCCTTTTTGGGTATTTATTCTACTTCTTTTTCAATAATCAAACCATCGGTGGCAATGCCACCTACTAGCTTTGGCTATCCAACTTTTTGGTAAAATCAACATATAGTTAGGATCAACTATTTAACTATAGTAGATTAGTTTGCATGTTAGGCAAAACTACTACGTACTAGCAACTACTCCATCCGTTCCTTTATGTAATGTGTATTTGTTGTTCACAAAAAAAATTCATAATATAAGGTGCATTTCTCCCTTTTCATCTATTTTCCGGTTTTGTCCCTCCACCATTCCCTACATGACTTCCATATAAAGTAGTACGTGATACCTAAGGAAGTTATTTTTAAAAAAAAATCTCTATCTGATTGCATGCACTCACAAATCTCTCTTTCCTAGCCCACTGATTGATTTTATTCCGGTGCGGTGCGATTCAGCTCTATGTTATTAGGTTATTTAGTTGTCGTTAACTACCTAATTTGTTCAGGGTATTTTTGCCTAATATTCTCCTCGATTCTGTGTCTTGGTTACCGTGCTAAAAAATACACCTTACATAAAGGAACAGAGGGAGTATATAGCTATCTATATTTTGCAAAATAGTATATAGGTCCTTACAAACACACATATATACTGAAAAATAAAATTACATTCAAATCCCGAGGAGCATCGAAGACTTCTTTCTCCTACATCCACCGGCGACGCGCCACGAGTATAGCTCGATGCCATCTCTGGGCCTCCACCTTGACGGAGCAAACTTTTTTAAACCCAGAAGCTTGTAAGAGCAACACGTTAGTGTCTTGAAATTTCAGCTGAGAAAATTAGTCTCATCCACAAACTTACATACGACGCGTCTAAAAAAAACTTAAATATGACAGATAAAATATATAGTTTAGTTGACTAACAAAATTTGTCACGACAAATGGTACAATGGTAGCGATTAAGTTGTGCAAAAACACAAAAGAGAATCATACTATTAAGATGGGTGGAACGACGTAGAAATTGTAACGGAAACTAATGGCACTCTTGTAAACATCACCACTGCCTGGTATATGTATATGAGAAGTCATGGACGACCACTAGTAGAAAACGAAGCTTTAAAACCGGTTTATATGGGCCTTTAGTGCCGGTTATGGAACCGGCACTAAAGTGTGGGCACTAAAGCCCCCCCCCCCCCTTTAGTACCGGTTCGGCACGAACCGGCGCTAAAGTGCCACCACGTGGCGTGAGCTCGCGCCCTGGTATGAGCTCGCGCCATTAAAGGTTTTTTTTTTGATTTTTTGGAAAAAAAATTTGATTTTTTTTTCTATTTTTATTTTTTCTGAATTATTTGATGATTTAGTCTCTAATCACCTCTCTTAATTGCTCAAGTGTGGATCACTCATTTCAAATCATCTAACTTCCCGACCGGTCACCCATCCCTCTCACAACTCCAGTCCGAGCACGCTTAACTTTCAGATTCTATTCTCCTTCGTTTCCGAGTCTGCACTTGTTGTTTTACTGACAATAGTAAGATGTCAATCCTATTAACCCCTCAAAAAAAACCCCCTCAGGAGTTTAGCTTGAGCATGAAGTCACACATTTCACCGTTTGAGTTTGAAACTATTATTCTAAAAAAACAGTAATTATTTAGTAACGCTAATATTTCTTGAATAAGTTTGACCATAGTTTGACCATATTTGACCAAAATTCAAAAAATTGAAATAATTATTTAGTAACACTAATATTCTTGAATAATTATGTAGTAACACTAATATTTCTTGAATAAGTAGTTTCACCATAGTTTGACCACAGTTTGACCAGATTTGACCAAAATTCAAAAAACCTAAGATACTTAAAACGTAATTATTGCGTAATTATTTAGTAACACTCTATATTTCTTGAATCAGTTGTTTGACCGGTTTGACAAGATTTAACCAAAATTCAAAAAAACATAAATTAGAGCATATCTTTTTTTCCTTTTACAATTTTGTCATTTCAAAAATTGTCCTAAACCCTAAACCCGGGACTTAAAACGTCGGAAACTCTATGCTAAACAGTAAAAACTAAGGGTTTAAACCATAAAACCTAACCCTAAACGCTGAAATCTAAACCCTAGCACTAAACGCTAAAAACGTCTAAAAAACGTCTAAAACGCCCAAAAACTCTATTTTCCCTTTGAAATTTTGCGATTTTAAAAAATTGTCGAAACGGAAAATGGTTGTTTAAGCGGATCAATCTTTTTGTTCTGCAAATTTTGATATATTATATGTATTTTTCCGAATTAGGATGATTTAGTTATGATTTTTTCAAGTTTGAAAATTGCCCTATAGTCCCGGTTTGTGTCTCCAACCGGTACTATAGATCAGACCCCTTTAGTACCGGTTCATGGCACGAACCGGTACTAAAGGTGATCGTGGGGCCCCGGCCTGACGCCAGCCTGCCACCACCCCTTTAGTACCGGTTCGTGCCACGAACCGGTACTAAAGGTTCAACACGAACCGGCATTAATGCAAATCTGTTCGAACCGGCACTAATGGTACCATTAGTACTGGGCCAAAATCAAACCGGCACTAATGTGCTTCACGTTTGACCCTTTTTCTACTAGTGGACAATGACATCTACTCCCTCCGTTCCGAATTACTTGTCGCATGTATGGATGTATCTAGATGTATTTTAGTTCTAGATATATCTATTTCTACGACGAGTAATTTGGAACGGAAGGAGTTGTAGTTAACTCCACGTTGCTCGATCGCGTGCATGCAGCTTCCTGAACCGTGCTGCGGTGATCACGGACGGCGACGTGGACGACGCGAGCGGCTCGGTGCTCCGTCCATGGCGCGTGTGCACGGTGCAGCAGGTGGAGGACTTCAAGACGGTGCTGCGCATCATGCCGCTGTGGAGCGCGGCCATCGTGCTGAGCGTCGCCATCGGCGTGCAGATCAACTTCACAATCCTGCAGGCGCTTGCCATGGACCGCGCCGTTGGCCGCTTCACCGTGCCGGCGGGCTCCATGTTCGTCGGCAGCCTCATGGCCGTGGTCATCTTCCTCGGGCTTCTCGACCGGGTCCTACTCCCACTCTGGAGGCGGGTGACCGGCCACACGCCGACGCCGCTGCAGTGCGTGGGCTTGGGCCACGCGCTCACCGTGCTGAGCATGGCCACGTCCGCCATCATCGAGCGCCACCGCACCGCCACGGTGCGCGCGCACGGCGAGGAGGGCAACCCGGCGTGGGTGTCGCCGCTGTCGGCGATGTGGCTGCTCCTGCCGTTCGCCGTGGCCGGGGCGGGGGAGGCGCTGCACTTCCCGGCGCAGGTGACGCTGTACTACCAGGAGTTCCCGCCACTGCTCAAGAACACGGCCACGGGCATGATGGCCATGATCGTCGCGCTCGGGTTCTACCTCAGCACGGCCCTCATCAATGTCATCCAGCGCGCCACCACCTGGCCGGCCCAGTAGCTCCACATGTGGGTAAAAACCTCCAACGAGATGTATGTTAGTTTCGTTATAAGCGAGATATAACATTTACGGCCACTACCGCCTCGCGTCCGAGCATATGCCGCTCGGTGGGCCTCAAAACCTTAGTTAACCACGGATTTCTCTGGACCGGGAAGATGGAGTATCTGAATGATGAGCCAGCCCCCCAACCCTGGTCTTCGCGGACTTCTTCAAGTGCAGGTTAGATGGTCCACAATCTCGCTTCCTCAAGTAGGTGTAGGAGGTCTACCAAATTAACTTGGTTAAATACTGGAGCCCCAACTCAACTTCAATCTTGGCCACTGTCGCCCATCTTCGCGAGGCCTGCAATATACAATAAACTTGTTAATCTTTGATGGATTTCTCATGATGTGACGGTTTTCAAAAATCTTAATAGAGGGCATGGTAGTCAATCTATGAAGCGGTATACATGACGAATTGTCAATCTTTAAGGGTGCACATCTGTGCCGATTTTACGCTAATTTGTAACAGATTGAAACTTTCATGGATTAACATGTATCTTGTACTGTTGGTTGGGTCGAAGACCGCCCCTAGAGGTGTTCTGAGGTGAAAATTTCATGGAGGTGGTAGGGAATGCCAGAATCCGGCAGAAGTATTGTTCTATTGGGCGGGAGACAATAACAGGCAGAAGTATCATATGGTTAGTTGGCCCGACATCTGCAAGCTTCGGGACCAGGGAGGCCTTGGCATCATGTGCTCTAAGCGCATGAACATTGCCCTTCTTTCCCGCTGGCTCTGGCGCATCTCTCAGGGACATGGCGGTCTGTGGTTAGACATCATCCGGAACAAATACCTGCGTGGTCAATCCTTGGCCTTCTGCCAGCGGTCGGGCGGGTCCCAGTTCTGGCAGTCGGTCATCCAGCTGCTTCCCGTCCTCCGCATTGGGACCTCCATATCGGTTGGTTCCGGAGCCGCGACCTTGTTCTGGTTTGACCGCTAGGCTGGGGACGCCCCCTTCGCTGCCCGCTTTCCCGACCTCTTCTCCATCGCTGTCGCCTCTACAATCTCAGTTCAGCAGGCCCTTATTGACTTAGGGCACCTCGCGTTCCAGAGGCCATTTGGGCCTCCGAAAGTGGCCGCCTGGCATGAGCTGCTTGATTGTATTGCGCTCCATGAACCGACTGTCGATGTTGGCCCGGATGAGGTTCGGTGGCACCTTGAGCCTTCGGGACAATTCTCCACCAAGTCCCTCTATGCGGCTATCGCCCCCTCCTCCGCCCCTCCCCCCTTCAGGCAGTTTGGTCCATTCGACTGCCCCTTAAAATCTGGATCTTCATGTGGCAGTGGATCCGCGGTCGGCTTTCGTCGGGTGTTGAGGTCCGCAAGCGCAATGGCCCGGGCTCTGGCCTCTGCCCCCTCTGTGATTCCCCCGAAGACTCGAACCACATTTTCTTCTCCTGTGTGTCTGCGCAGTTCGTATGGAGCTGCTTTAGGGAGGCAATTGGTGGGAATTGGTGCCACTCCAACTTCCCCGACCTCTTTGCCGAACTACAGGCCTCCCCGCTTCCATCTCGCCATATTAGGTGGCTTGAGATTGGGGTTCTCGCGTGGACGCTTTGGACCATTCGCAATAAACTTGTGATTCAGCGCTCCCCTCTCCGACGCTCTACTGATGCCCTCTAAAAATTGTCTAGTTACTTGCAGCTCTGGCGGCTGCTTAGCCGCCCTCGGGACCGGGACGCCATCTCCGCCTTCATCGCCGACCTCCGCTCGATGGCCATCCGTCTGTCGCCGCCCCCTCCGCCGCCTCCTTCTGAGCCTGATTAGTCGTGTGTTGCCATCCAGCTCCAGCTTCGGCCTTGGCCCTGGCTGAGTTGTATTTTTATGTTGTGTTGCGTTTTTGGGCTTGTTGAGTTGTGCCCTCAGCAAAATCTCTGGACCTTATTTGTGTGTCTTGGGTGTGTGTGTTGAACTAGTCTTGTATGTTCTCCTGGCGGTTTGCTTTATTTATAAAGCGGGGCAAAAGCCTTTTTCGGTAATGCCAGAATCCGGGCTTCGCTTCGCGAAGAACATCCTTCTAAGAACTCCTAGTATGACTGGAAACAAAAGCGCTTTTAAAGTTTTACCTTCACTAGTCTACATGAATTGAAATGCACTTCTGAGGTAGACGATCAATTGTGAGGGATTGCTACACTTCAACTCCTGGCATGTTGTAGGAGGGCTATGAGCTGGTGAAGGAAATAAAGATCCTTGCTATCAAAGGTCTCACCAGGATGGGATGTGACTTTTGACTGCCTACAATGATGGATTCGTCCCTAAGGGGCTCGACTTATTACTCACTCTAGATTCAATCCATATGTCAGGTCCAAAGATGGATCTCGCGAGACCGGCCCTCGCGTCGAGCAAAGGTCTGGGCCAGTGATTTGTACTCCAAACATGATCCAGACAATAGAACCTCGCCCTCGTTGGTAGATAGGACTGAGTCTATTTGGCTAATTTTTAACTCGTTCAGTTGGGTTTTATTTCCAGTAATATCCCAACACATGTCATTACACTTGAATGATTTTGAATTCTTCATTCAAATTTGTTTCCAGTCAAAACCTGACACATGGCTTGGAGAAAAAGGCCAGACCTCTGATCAAGTCATCACATGCTTTTTAGGTTGGTTGTTACTTCACTTTGCTACTTGAAATTAGCAACAAACAAAAATATAAAAATGCATCCATGAGAGTCCATTATCCAAATTAAATAAAGAAAACAATAAGCTACTAAAATCCACCCACCCGAATTATCAGTACCCAAAATATGGAAATAAAGTGAAAAGGAGACTTACCAGTAGGAATCTGTTTCACATGATTTTAAAACCTAAATCACAATGGTTTTTGTCCTGATTTACAAGTTCCAAATCTTGTATTAACAAGTCTAATGAATCTCTCTTTGCGGGTGAAGTATAATGTATCATAACTTGTTACACACAAAGAGTCTGCACTAAAAGCATTAGGAAAATTCAGTCTACATGATCTCAAAACTAAAATTCCAGTTATTTGTATCCTGATTCACATGTTCCAATACTCGTGAGAATCTAGTGTGGGTTGTTCTTAGATAAAGAGCCGACAACAAAAATGAAAGTGATATCCATTAGACACATACACAACACGCATCAACGACAAAATGGGTGATGGAAACTTCGTATGAAGTCTAAAATAATATCATTCTATTGAATTCATACTCTAGCTAATTCATTCAAAAGTCCGAACTGATGGAGAGAGGCGGGCAACATATTTCAACACCCCCTCTAGGCCTTTTTAGTCCTTAAACATGGGATTGATGTCAGCGACAAAATGGAAGGTCGAAAATTCGAATGAAGTATGAAATAAAAATCATTCTATTCAATTTATGTTCCAGTCAATTCATCCAAAAATCTAAACTGATGAAGAGAGACGGGCAATATAATTCAACACTCCCCCTCATGTCTAGACATTTTTGGTCCTTATACATGGGATCGATTTAGGTTGTAGAATCTTTTATTTTTAATATTGCATTGACAGAGTCTGGAATGTGACACCTCTTGGCTCGGATCCATATTAAATTATGCTCCATCCAATTTATCCCAAAGTCCAAATTGATGGAGAGAGACGGACAATATATTTCAACATATTCGACTGAAAAATAAGAATTTTATAAATCTAAAAGTGTTTCTCTAGGATGATGTATGTTTTGGCTATTAACTTTTCCATACCTTGAATGATACATCAATGCAAATTGAGTCGCAGATTAATTAAAAGAAGCTATGTGTGAGAAAAGGATTTTTTTTCTTACCAAAATATATTAACATATAAGATATTTATATTAAATCTAGCCGCGCAAAGGCACGATTTATCCAGCTTGTTGCAGAAACGACCATACAGACAATGGAGACGGTAGCATGCTTTTAGTTGGAAGCTCATCAAAATCCACACAGTAATAACATCTCTTCGCAAACCAGGCAAACCGCACAGAGTTGGAAGCTTCATATCTCTGCCAAGCTGATCGTTCATCACACCCAAAGCAAGCGCACACCATGCATACATATAGATCAACGAGTGTTGAGTCCCGAGCTTGAGCTACTTGCCGATGATGTTCTGGTAGGTGTACAGCTTGGCGCACGTAAGGAAGTAGCCGAAGTTGAGGGCGACGAGCAGGGTGAGCAGCCAGTAGAGGTTCTCCAGCCGGGACGCGTTCATGTTGTCCGGCAGCCAGGTGGTGGCGCGCTGGACGATGTTGACGAGGGCGGTGCTCAGGTAGAACCCCAGCGCCACGATCATGGCCATCATGCCCGTCGCCGTGTTCTTGAGCGACGGCGGGAACTCCTGGTAGTACAGCGTCACCTGCGCCGGGAAGTGCAGCGCCTCCCCCGCCCCGGCCACCGCGAACGGCAGCACCAGCCACATGGCCGACAGCGGCGACGCCCACGCCGGGTCGCCCTCCTGGCCGTGCGCGCGCACGGTGGCGGTGCGCTCGCGCTCCACGAGGGCCGACGCGGCCATGCTCAGCACGGTCAGCGCCTGGCCCGCGCCCACCAGCTGCAGCGGCGTCGGCGTGTGGCCCGTCACCCGCCTCCAGAGCGGGAGCAGGGCCCGGTCGAGGAGGCCTAGGAAGATGACGACGGAGACGAGGGAGCCGACGATCATGGAGCCCGCCGGCACCGTGAAGGGCCCCACGGCGCGGTCCATGACGAGCGCCTGCAGGACCGTGAAGTTGATCTGCACGCCGATGGCCACGCTCAGCACGATGGCCGCGCTCCAGATAGGCAGGATGCGCAGCACTGTCTTGAAGTCCTCCACCTGCTGCACAGTGCACACGCGCCACGGCCGGAGCGCCGACCCGCTCGCGCCGTCCACGTCGCCGTCGGTGATCACCGCAGCACGGTTCAGGAAGCTGCACGCGATCTGGATCAGTTAGCGTGGAATTAAGTGGAAATCATTGTGTGGATGTCATTGTCGTGTATGATTTCTCAATTAGTGCTAAGATGAGGTGCTAAGCACATTAAATAGCTAAGCAACTAAAGTCCTCAATGCAAAGGTGCTTAACTTGTTGTAGCTAAGCATCCTTCATTTAATGATTTAGCAACTTAAGTTATCCATGCATTGGTGGGCTTTTTTCATTTAAGTGTTTTTTCTAGGTTCCCGCGCTTAGCATTGTTTCTTCCCAGGGTCACTACATCCATCTCTCTCCTCTTAATTACCTTGCCACATTATTTTTTTTGCCTACATGACAGACTTAGCACCTGTACAAGATGGAGCATTGGGAGGGGCCTTATATGGCCATGCATGTTTACAAGAGTGCCATCCACTAGTTGTTAAGATCTTCATTTCATCCATCTTAATTAATCACGACCATTTGTAGTTGCAGTCGTTGAGATTCGGGTGATGTCACACTTGATGCTTTCATTTCGAAATGTTATAATCATACCTCCAAAACCTTGCTTTCATTATATTACTTAAGTTTGTGGGTGAGACTAATTTGTTCGAGCTGAAATTTCAATTATAGTGACATTTTGGTTCTATAGAACACACGCGAGCTTAAATTATAAATTTATGACTGTTTAAACTCTTGGTCCTAACTTTTCTTTTATCACATAGAACTCGTAGCATGTATTCTGACCTCATCCAGTGCATAGATGCTTAGAGATGAGGTGCTAAGTGCACATAAGAGCTTAGCAACTACTCTATACTCTCCAATACATAGGTTATTAGCTTTCTGTTGCTAAGTTTTCTTCATTTGGTGAGTTGTAAACTGTAAACTGTGCTTTGATCTAGGTACACCGTACTTATAAACAGTAGTTATATTTGTGGGTGTACGTGAGACTAATTCGCTGAGTAGAAACTTTAGTGACAATGGCATTTTGGTTCTAGGATGTACGTGTAAGCTTAAATTATACTACCTCTATCTCAAAATAAATGTCACGGTTTTAGTTCAAATTTGTTTATTTATTTTAGGATGGAGGGAGTAGTCTTTTAGGCTCTCTCTGGTCCTACTTTTTTATTTTATTATCTCTTTAGAACCGATACAACATATATTCTAACTGATGTGCTAGTGCATTCCTTTACTAGCTACTGCCTAGTAGCTAATACACTACTTCTCTGAACGCAATCTTGCTATCCAGGATATGGACGGGCTAAAAGTTTGATGGGCTGTAAAGTCAATATTTTTCGTGCCTGGAGAGTTCATTATAATCAAGAAAATTAAGCACTATTAATTTGTGTAGCATGGTCGTGTGATAATATGTCCATGTCTTTGTTCAATGATCACCATATGATAAGATTATTATAGCGCGAAGGTGGGAGTTAATTTGTCACAGGGACATCGAGGCAAACCCTTGCCCCACACATACCCAACACTGGACCCATTATGCTCAAAACCAAATTTGTGTAGATTTAATTGTGGATTTATGTCATGTTTTAGAAAACTCTAGATAACCACCAATAGGGACAGATGAAAAGTAGACTACAAACCTACAAATAGTGACGAGAATATTTCCATTTTCAGTTTGCATGAAGATGAGTAAGAGAGGCTAATATTGCAATAACAGTGATGTGTCTTTTTCCATGGAGGTTATAAGCTTCTCACAATATTGTGATGTTCTAACGTATGCTATTTGCTCCACAACCTCTTTAGCCCTTCCTCTAAAATTTAATCTTCTAAACTTATCCACACACCTTAACTCCCCAAATTGAAGGAATAAAAAACTAGGCGCACCTATTCCTTCCCGTGAACTTAACTCCTCAAACGAGCTTAACCCCACATGGAAGTCTCTCTCCATCTTGTTCTTCCTTCCTTTCTTCTTCTTCCTTAAGGCATGGTCTTGAGTTTACGCGGTCAATGACGACTTATGGCCAGTAGATGTGCAGGAGCTAGCTAGGACCTAAATGTACGCTCGCGAGGAAGGAGTCGAGAAATTCAGTGAAATTTGTCATACAAGAATCACAATTTGAGCACTCTTTCATTTGAATGGGTTCTTCTCCTCTATGTTCTCCTGTCGGCAAAAAGGTGTGATCTGGGATGTAATGATTCGTCAAAATTGGAGACGATGCCCGACGACCATGTTTTCACTATACGTGCTTCTCTTTGTAGGTGTTGCTCTCTAGATGATGTCATGCCAGTGGCTGGGGACATTGGGGACAAGAGAGACAGTGGCCGGGGATGGCATGGAGGAGCGCGGCGGCAGTGTTCAAGTATGATGTAGAAGACGAGAAATCAAAGAAAATCCTTGTTGGAATCTCGCCGGAGGTTGGAGTGGGTGCATGGGCGTTAGGACCATGACTAGGGAGGGCGGGTAGGAGTGCCATCATGGAATTGGTGGAGGAGAGAAAAATTGCTGGTAGAAAAAAATTTAAGGGATTAAAAGATTTTAGGGGAAGTGTTAGAGATGGTCTTATAGTACACAAAAATGAATATCTAACCTACATATAGTGTTTTCATGGGCAAAAGTATTTATATCGAGGTTCCACGGATGTTGAAAGATATGGCACCACGGGTATTTATATATGGCAGAACCTATTCTCAAGTATTGTGTTGTGGGGCTGATGGGACATGGAAAGGGAGCCGCAGCTACTCCAATTGGAAATATTAATATTCTGAGTGGACGTAGTAGCTATAGCATTTTTGAGCAAAGGTGTCGGGGTTGTGTACGATCGAACAAGGTCCATGCGTGCAATCGTTGAAGATTAATTGTGCGCCATCGGTTGTGGCACAATCGTGCTAAGCAAATGGCAGGAATATATGTATGTACATGTCAGAAAAGATGGCAGGCATATATGCTAGTAGTAGCTAGATGCCCGTGAAAGGCTAAGCACGGTTGGTACACTATGATTTTAGCCATGGAGAGTATGTGCTTATGATCGTGGCCTTGCTTGTTTTATTTACTTGTATGTCAAGCTACGTAGGTGCAGCCGGGCCCTTCTGCACATACTTTTGTTACTCGAGGATGGGCCAGTACAATACAAAAGCACCTCCTAACAGAAGAAAAAAAAAGTGTCTCAAAAAAAATCATCATGAGCTGCACTATCCTCTCATTAGTTGGTCAGCCTTTTATGGTGGAATCTGCTCATCCAAATTCAAGTTCTAGAGTCTAGACTTAGCGTGCGTGTTTCCTGGATTTATCTCAGAATTTGACAGTTTTATTTTTCAGTGATTAGTGATGTGCCATCAACAATGACGCACTTGTGGGGCTTCGTCAATCTTAAGACTTTGACTTCGACAATGATAAGATTTGTTGAACGTTGCTCATACAAAGTATTATGTGCGTGCATGACTTCATTGAGGTGAATGTATGCACTTCGTGAGCGTCCATTTCTATGTTTTTTGTGTAAGAAAATCATCCCGGCGAGGAAAACCCAAAATAAATTCATGCTGTTCTTTCATATTTCTCTAATTATGAGTAGATATTATTCCCTACTCCAATCATTTGCCTGGAGAAACAATATAGGTTTCCAAAACTGGCCACGATCTACTAATTTAATTTCTGACGTAGAGGGGTGGATTATATAATTATTACTTTTGTTGGGGAGTAGATTCCGCATATAATAAGCACATGCATGTGCATGTGAAATCTTTTCTTACCTAAAGCTGTCGCTCGGAGGAAGGACACCGTCGCCGCCGGTCTTGCCATCGTCGTCTTCCCTACGTAGCCCGTGGTAAAACTTGAGCTCCCCCGGCGCCACGACACCGACCTTCCTCTTCCTCGCGGCGGCGACGACCACCCTGGCGAGCCCCGTGAAGGGGCTGCCCTGGGCGGCGGGGTGCCGGTAGTACCGCGCGCCGAGGAGCAGCGCGGCGAGGCCGACGACGCTGGCGGCGCAGGAGACGCCGAAACCGAGCGTCCAGGACACCGTGTCCTGGACGTAGACGATGACGGTGGCGCCGAGCACGGAGGACGCGTAGAGGAGGATGAAGTACCAGTTGAAGAAGACGTCGCGGTCGGCGGTCGCCTCGAACTGGTTGGCGCCCATGGTCGCCTGGTTGAACCGCGCCCCCGCCGCGCCCAGGCAGAGCAGGAACACGGCCGCGTACAGCGCCGCCATCTGCCCCGTCGACGCCTGCTCGCACGGGCCGGCGCCGGGCTGGCACGCCGCCGGCCGCAGGCCCGGAAGGCTCGCCGTCAGCGTGAACATGACCAAGGACTGCACGCGCGACACGGACTGGTCAGTGGAGCAGAAGCTTGAACTTACATGCGCGCGCGCGCGTAGATCATAGACTTACGAGGACGGACGTGGCCATGGCGACGGCGACGATGGGGTAGCAGCCGAAGAAGGCGTCGGCGACGATGGCGCCGGCGACGGGGGCGACGCTGATGGAGCCGGCGATGATGGTGGAGATCTGCGCCGCGTCGACGCTGGGCACGTGGTACTCCGTTATCAGATAGACCACCATGTTGGACATGGCGCCCGCGGTCGCCAGCCCGAGGCACAGTATGGCCACTGGAAACATCACACAAACTTGTGAACTCTCGGTTCCTCGAGGAACTCGTGATCATCAGAGAGTTGAGGCACAGACCTGCAAGGAAAGGGAAGGTGATCCATCCTCCCTTCCGGTTCTTGGTGTCCTTGAGGGACTCGTGATCACCGGAGCTGAGGCGGCGAGGCTCCTCCTGCTGCGACCCGCTGGCCTCCATGATGTCTGTCTCTCTTGCTGTTCCTTTGGCACAATGATTGAGCTAACTCGGCCAGCTGCACATACAACTGCCACAAAACAGTTATATATAAGAGCACTGGGCGTAGGTGAGCGTGTGCAGTGAGAGTGAGACACTAGCTAGCAAAGCTTATTATATAGTTACACACCCACACTCACACTATCTCTAGGAGGGCTGGTGATGGATGTTAAAACTTAGACTGGTAGACGGTGGAGTTGGCCAGCCATCTCCTATAATAAGACAAAGACAAGAAAAACCGAGAGCACGTTAAAGCTCCATGTCTGACTCGTGTGGACAATAGTCTTGTCTACCGCTACAACCAGTCAGTGACCCTGCTTTTTCAAAAAGATCAACTATTGAATAGTACTAGTATATGTTAATTTGCTGGTAGCAAACAGGGGGCAAATAAAAAAACAGTCTCATTAAGTCTTGGTCGTCTCAGACTTCGTTAAGTCTCAGTCAATACTATGAAGCTGTTCGGTGATCCACTAGCTCCATCAAATTTGAGAATCTGCAGAGCATCTATTCTCCCACTTCGGCACTTTTAACTAGTGCTCCGCCAACTCCCGAAGCAAGAGTGTGGAGGAGGAGGGCCGAACATGCCCTATATCTGTAAGATCGTACATTAATATCCATGCAAAAAAACATTTTTTTCTCTCTTGCATGTTTTGTCATTTGACTGAGATTTGGTTAAAGTCGATTAAGACCTAGCCTCACCTATAAAAGAAAAAACAAAAAAAAAATTGCCGAAAAAGAAACTTGCAATAATCAAACAAGATGATTACCTTCAGACTTGACTATGCTAGCTATCTCATCATGGAAGTTTTGAAGCCAGCATACAGTTCACTGTTGCGAACAACCCATACAAGCGAGGGTGTGACTCGCCTCATGCAAATTTGCATGTCGGCTGATCTTAGCTAGACTAATGTTTCTTTCTTTAGTCAAAATCCTTCTCATCTCTCTCATATGCTATATGTACCGCGGTCCCTTGATTGAATCATTTGCAACAACTCGGTGCAGTCAAATTTTGAAGACTTATTTGGTTTGATTTAAGTCAAATTTGTTTAAATTTGACCAAGTTCATAATATTAACATTTACAACCTCATATAAAGTTATAAACACCATAAATATATATAATTCATTTCAGATCAGGTGGCATATGTTTTGTGTTTTAGACGTTAATGTTGATAACTTCTAGATACACTAGTGCAGGACCAGTCAATAGCACCGGTCCATAAGGCCCTTTAGTGCCAGTTCGGTAACCAGCACTAAAGTGTGGGCACTAAAGCCCCCCCTTTAGTACCGGTTCAGCACGAACCGGTGCTAAAGGGCAACCACGTGGCACGAGTCAGCTCCGGGGGCAGGGAGCCCTTTAGTACCGGTTGGTGACACCAACCGGTATTAAAAGGTTGGGGGGTTTTGGGTTTATGATTTCTTTTTCATTTAATTTTGTGTTTTCCATTTAATTCTTTTTCGTTTGCTGGTATTTTACGATACTACATATTGTACACGTTATGCATATATATAAATAGAATTTCTAGTAGAACCGATCATATATATATACATATATATATATATATAGAGAGAGAGAGAGAGAGAGTAGCACTATTATGATCATGGGATCATAATAGTTATTCTGATCACAGCGCTCTATATATGGCCCGAAGAGGCGTTCCCGAACTCAGAACCCGCAGAGAAAAAAAAGCCCACTCCAACCCGCTCGTCCACCACCTCTCCCGATCCCCAACTTCCTCCCGATCTCCCCGCTCCCAGCCACGTCCACCTCCCCTGAGCCCGCCTTCTTCCGGCCAGCCGCCGCCCCCGCTTCTTCCCAGCGCGAGGGCGCCCCCACCTCCTTCTGGCGCCACCGTTCTTCCTCGCCCCCATATCCACATTCTTCTTTAGCGAGCTCCCGACCGCCGCCACCGTTCCCCACCACCACCGGCCCACTCCCGCCCCGCTGGCTAGCCGGGAGCCACCATGCCCACCCTTCCCTTCAACCAACCTCGTCCTTCCTCCCTGTCGACGCCGTGGGAGCTCCCATCCCGCGGCGCCGGCAACCACCTATCTCTCCTAGATCCGTTGGTGGTGCATCGGATATCGGCTCACAGCTAGTTCCCGTGACCCAGGCAACCGCCGGATTAGTAAGGCGCAACCCCTGTGATCCAGCACCGCTGCCAGGACCGACCTCCAACTGCTCGCCGCTGCCGCTGAGGTCCACTGTTGGCCCACCACCTACAGCCGCGCGCTGCGGCAACCACTCCTCACCACAGCAATCCACCACCAGATGTGTCGGCCACCACGGGCGCCGCCTACCCCTGCCCTGCACTCCGCCGCGCCCTGCCTTCTTCCCCCTGCCGCTAGCTGCTACTAAAAAACTTGCCGACAACGCTGCTTGCTAGCTGATATTGGTCTGTGCCAGGCGTACCATTTTTTGGGGTGTTTCAATGGATAGTCCAATTTCAACAAAAAGCTCAGTTCAAGGAGTTATGTAAAAAATACAAAATACAAGCCATTTTCAGTTTAAGAGAGATGTAGCACAACTGCTTGTTTTGCTTGCCTCCCGGTGATTGTCTTTTTGATGTACCTTTTGCGCTAAGTGTTGTACAATATTTGCTTGTTTCTTCCTATCAGATGCACTTTATTGGCTTGATGGATTCATCTGTGTTGGTGGTTAAGGACTGTATATGCCTAGTAGACCAGTGACTGTTAGAGAAGTTTGTTTTAAAATGTACCAGAACAGAAAAATGCTAGGGAAAGAGGACAAGAGGGCGCCATGATACTACACCTTTTTGTATAGTGCTACACATTGTTTAGAAAGGGCTTGGGGCATGCACCCACAACTCCATATGCACATCCATTTTGGCGAAACTTTCCTGCAGAATGATGAAATCTACAGAACAAAAACATGATGAAATCTACAGAACGAAAATTGCTCTTACATATCCTAGAAAAACGACGATAGAAAAACAAACCAACAGAAGTTTACCAAAAAGAAACTACAAAAGTACATTAGAAGTTTAGGACGACACATGGAGATTTCGGACCAAAAGAAGAAGTTCAAACATAGAAGACGGGAAGTTCACGAGCAAAAAAATGTGAAGTAAAATGAAATCGAAAAAATGAAGTTAATGAAATTCACTAAAAAAATTGTTCATTGGAACAAGTTTGAATAAAAGAGGAACACACCATCAAAATATCCCACAACAGAAGCCCAAACTAAAATAACAAAAATAAATCAAAAATGTTTAGTTAGAAAACAGATTTCCCCGTTTCTCAAAAAACCTAGAAGTTTAAATAAATAACGAAGCGGTTCAATGCTTATTACTACATTAGGATTTTTTCCGTTACTAAAGAAAAACACAGGAAGGCCAAAAAATTAAAAAATAGAGCAGCTCAAAATTTATAGAGAAAATGGAATTTCCCCGTTCTACAAAAAAACTAGAAGTTCAAATTAAAATAACAGAGAAGTTCAAACTTTATAAAAAAGACTCAGATTTTTTCTCGTTACTAAATAATAAAATGAAAAAAAATTCAAATTAAAGTAAAGAAAGCACTAATTATTTTAAATAGAATATGAAAAGTGCGATATTACATTGCATTAAAAAAGTGGTTTACAAAAACTTATGGGGATGCTGATATTTTAAAAATCTGAAAGTTCAAGAAAAATGAGCGAGAAGTTCAAATAAAAAAGGTACTTAAAAAATCTCTATAATAACGATTTTCCCCTTTGTAAAAAAATCAGAGAAGTTCAAATTAAAAAAAGAGGAGCATTTCAAAATAACTTATATTTTTTTCCTTCCCCAAAACACTAGAAGTTCAAATTAAAATAACGGCGTGGTTCAATGTTTATAAAGAAAAAGGATTTTCCTCATTAATAACAAATTAAACCAAGAAGTTCAAATTAAAATAACGATGCAATTGAACATTTCTTCTTAGTGGCCACTTACTGTGTTTTCTTTTTGTAAAAAATGTGTATTCCCAATTAAAAGACATAGAGGTTCAACTTTAAATAATCAAGTAGTTCAATATTTATTACATAACTAGGACTTTTCCCGTTACTAATGAATAACACCAAGAAACCCTAAATTAAAAGTTTGAAGTAGTTTGATGTTTATAAAAACTCAAATTTTCCTCAAAAATATTAAAACCAAGAAGTTCAATTTTGAGAATTGAGTAGTTCGATGTATATAAAAAAACTCAGGTTCTCACATTACTAGAGAATAAAACCAAGAAGTTCAATTGTAAAAAAGCAGAGCAATTTGATATTATATTTGAAAAATTGGATTTTTATAGTTACTAAAGAATAAAATCAATAAGTTCAATTTCAAATAAGGAAGTTCGATGTTTCTAAAAAACCTCCAATTTCCACATTCCTAAAAATACACAATAAAGTTCAAATAAAAAGATAGATCGGTTCAATACTTATAAAATCATCGAATGTGTTGCAAGAAGTTCACGTACACCTTCGTGCACGGTTTATAATTTATATTGCGGGACGTCCGACCTCCAATTACATGTTTTAAAATGGCAAGAAAATGGCATCCGACTTTCAGTTGCTTGCAATTCGATATACACACAAAATTGCGACAGAAGTTCATAGTGAAAACAACGAGAACTTCAAGTACCACAAGGAATGCATTTCAGGTGAGAATAAAAACATAGAAAAATAAAAGCATAAAAGGTTTGTTGAAAGAAGTTCAAGTGCTCTGTCCAGGGAAGTTCAAAAATTCTTGCGAGAGAGGTTCACCTCGTATTTCCATGTTTGATTTTTTCCGTATAAAAATCAAATACAATTATTTACCCAAAAATATGAAAAGGGGAAGTTCAAATTGAAATAACAGAGAAGTTCGGAGTTTATTGAAACGTAGGATTTACCTATTCAAAAAAATAAAAAACACAACAACATTTTTTGCACTTTTAGAAACAACTCATAAACGAAAAAAGGTTGCTAGAAGTTCAAGTGCTCGATGAGTAAAAGTTCAAAAAAATCTTGCAAGAGAGGTTCACCGTGTATTTAGATGTCCAAAATACATAAAAAATATATGTTGTTTTTTGTGTTTTAAAATAATTCTCTCAAACCATAGAGAAGTTCAAAGTGATAACAACCGGAAGTTCATGTACTACATGATGTGTATTTCATATAAGAAAAATACAATAAAGTGAAACAGAGTGAAGTTCAACTACTTCACGCACTGCAAAAAATAGCACGTCAAAAACAGAGTGAGGTTCAAACAGACATGCTCCAAAAGTTCAACTACTTCATGCAGTGCATTTCCGTTCACGATGAAGGCAGAAATCATGATCTCGTCATTTTCTAATTTACTTCAAAACGACAGGAATATCATTTGTGTAAGTTCAAGTCCTCGGTTGGAGAAAGTTAAAAAATATGTTGTGAGAGAGGTTTGTACAAAGAGAATATCATTTGTGTAACACTGACGAAAATGATGGGAAAATTAAAAACAAAAATATGTCACAGAAGTTCAACGTGAAAACAACACGAAGTTCGACTACTATAGTGAATGAATTTGAGATGAAAAACTTTTAAAATTGTCACGAGTATGAAAAAACGATCAACACGGGAAAGTTGCGTGTTTACAGCAGTTTTCCATCGGTATATCACTTGCTCAATTACGGTGAGTGGATGGAGAGCTACGAGCAGTGGATGGAGAGCTACGAGCAAAAAAATCACGTGAAAAACAGAGTGAAGTTCAGGTACACGCGCCGAGAAGTTCAGGTTCTTCACGTAGTGCCTTTTCGAAGAATCTGTTTCGCGATAAAGGCAGAACGCATGATCCCACCATTTTCAAAATTACTTGAAAACGGCTAGGAATCAGAGAAAACCATCAACATGAAAAAGTTTTGCATTTTCCGTAGCTTTTCAGCGGTATATTATTTGCCCCATTCCGATAAAGTTTGTAGAAATTACGGTGAAAATACATTTTTCGTCATTTTCGAAACTGACTTAAAATCGTAAAGAATTGGGAGAAAAAATACATACCAAAAAGTTTCAAATTTGTTCAAGCTTTCCAACGCCATGTCATTTGCTGCATTCGGACGAACGGTTAAAAAATCAGCTCGAAAATACAAACTGGGTAGGACTTGGACCATTTTCTAAATTACTCTTCAACCATTCAAAATTAGAAAAAACATTCAAGACGAAAAAGTAGCGCAATTTCATAAGCTTTCCAACGCCGTATCATATGCCTCCATTGGATTAGCCATTTAGAAATGACACCGAAAAAACGAACTCAGCTGTTCGGTTTACGAAATTTTACGTTTTTTTAAATTACTCTTTAACCATAGGGAATTAGAGAAAACTTTCAACATGTGGAACGAGCGGTTTTGCAGCAGCTTTCCAACGCCATGTTATATGTCTCATTCCGATAAACGGTTTAGAAATGCGATCGAAAATACGATTCACGTTTTTTGTGTGAAGAAAAAATGGTTTCAAAACTGCTCTTAAATCGCTTATATTTTGCCAAAAATTGAAGTTGGGTCATGATATGGGTGTCCATAGCTTTCCAACGATATATCGCAAGCCCCATTTGGGCAATGTTGGCGGAAGTTCAACCTAGTTCATAGGGAAGTTCAACGTACTACTAGCGGGGCAGGTCAGGTTGTGATCAGAATATTATTCTGATCCCGTGATCAGAATAATGTTTATGTATATATATATATATCATCGAATATCTCACAACCATCATTAATTTACACATATATATACACATGTATATATATATACAATTAGCTAGCTATATACAATTTCTCCTAATTGGTGCCTTCGGAGCCAGTGGCATTAGCCTAATTAGTGCCTTCGGAGCACGATGACAATTGGAAGTGGTTCATGGGGGCGGTAGCGGGTAATAGTATTCTCCTTTGGGATCTATGACCTGGTCGAGCAAAAATCCCGCTATTTCCTCTTGAATTGCTTCTATGCGCTCCTCTGCTAGGAGCTGCTCCCGCACCTCTCTGAACTGTTAAGAAGGAGATCAATATGCATGTGTATTAGTTGTGTGACTAGATACCAATAATGGTGTAAAAATTGTGAATAGTGTTCTGACAAACGTACCCAATCTGTGTCTTTGAGATCTGCTCCTTTCGGACGCCATCATGCGAATGTTCTCGCAAACGTAGTATGCACACATATTATTCCCCGGCGCCTGCTTCAGGGCCTTTACGAGAATGGAGTTTGATCAGATAATAATTAATCAAGCATGATAATTAAAGAGATGGCAGCTAGCTAGCTAGTACTACTTAATTACTTACCTTGGGTTGATACCATTTCAGCTTTTGTTTCCATTGGCCTGGAGTGACGCTGATGAAATTTGCCCAAGCCCTGCCCGCCGACAAAGAAAATGAATAAATGGTTATCAAATAGTTCATATCAGGAAATGACGAACTAAATAGGCCGAGATATAGTTAATAATGATTGAAATTACCTGTTGACTATCCCAAACAAGATGGTGTGGTCACTTTCTTTTTTAAGTAGTGAGTCCAGTATTTCAACTGTTCCTTCATCAACTTTAATGATTAACAAGATCCAGTGAAATCTGCATGCACACACGTTTGCATGTCTTAATTAAGCGGGCATATGTAAGCAAAAACATGTAACTAGCTAGTAGGCAAAAACAGAATTTGTAGTACAAGACAGTGTGACTCACTTGAAGTTGTAAGGAAGCAGTATATCTTCATTGGTATTGAAGCGCTTGAAGAACTCTAGCATGCTTTCCTCTACACTTTTTTTTTCATAATATGCATCTAATTTCCATGTGTATTCATTAATGGTATTTGGGTCAATGAACCCAATGCCATAACGTCCACCTTTTTTCATTTCATACATCTTCATCATGCATAACACCACAGAAAAGAATATAGTGAGGATAATTACAGGTAATGATTGATCAAAATGATCACTACAGCTAGCTTGAGACTTAAATTACAGAAAGAAATCACTTACAGACAATAGCAACTGACGATAGATTTGTCGAGTGCGTCTTGATTGTATAACTGAAATAGTTCTAAATACTCAACGGACACATCTTTCTCATGGAAGTAATGATCCTTCTTGACATTCACCATGAGGGACTCTTGATTGGAAATCTTGGTAATGTCCATGTGCCATTGATGCAATGCATACATTCTCGTTGGGAGCTTCTTGACCTCGTCTGCCTCGACCAAAGGTTGGCCCCGGACATATTTCCGTTTTATTTCCTCCTCTCTAAGCGAAGACATAGGCTCGATATCGAGGAGTTGTCCAACAGTGATCTTGAGCATTTCATCCTGCTCAATATGCTGTCGGTTATTACCACATCGCCCAGCTGGGGAATGTTAATGGTTTGCCCACAATAATATTGGGCGCGCGTACTCTCATGTGTTGTTGGCACAACAAGCGGGGGGATTGATTGCGCCTCCTATTCTCCCAGCTGGGGAACGGTTTTACCGCATTTTTTGCCAGCTGATTTGCTCGAGTTTGAGCTCGCCTCATTCTGTAGACGTGCTCGATTTAACTTCCTGAGGTGTCGCTCATAGTCTGTGTCAACAAGCTTGGGAGCTGGTGGTCTAGCCATACGAATGAAGTGGTCAATCTTTTCCTCAGGCACTTTCTCCCTTGGCGGCGGTGGCGGTTTCGGTGCAAAATGGGCTTCCACCTCGGCCTTCGATATGGCTGCGTTTCCTCCTCGGACTTGTCGTAAGGCCTCTACGGAAGAGGCGCGAGGCTACTTGGACCATATTGAAATCGCTTGCATCCGCCTGTACCTCCCGTCCTACCTCGACTTGTACCGCTACGCACCATAGCTGCGGCGGCTCTCTTCCGTGATTGTTGAGGCGGCGGAGACGGCTGGCGTGGCTGAGTTGGACGAGGAGGAGTGGCCTGAAGCTATGCCGGACTTCGAGGAGGAGTGGCCTGAAGTTGTGCCGGACTTAGAGGAGGAGTGGTCTGACGCTGTGTCGGACTTGGAGGAGGAGTGGCCTGACGCTTTGCCGGACTTGGAGGAGGAGGAGTGGCCTGACGCGTTGGTGGACTTGGAGGAGCAGGAGTCTGCTGACTCGGTGGCGGACTTCGACGAGGAGTCGGCTGACGCGGTGTCGGTGGCCTTCGAAAGATGATGTCATCCTTTCTCCATAGGATGATACGATGTTTGGCCTCTCCCAGTGTGTGCTCCTCGTCACCTCCAGGAATGTCAAGCTCTAGCCCCGAATATTGGTCCACCACCTCATCAACCAAGACACGAGCATAGCCCACTGGAATCGGGTTGCAATGGAAGGTTGCCTCGGGCGGATTTGTAAAAGCAACAACGTCCGCCATCTTCATGGATATGTTCTTCATTTTGAATTGTAGCTCGCAGTTAGTGTTCTCCATGATGTCATCCACGGGGTATCTATCCAGCATTGCGTCGCCCGGGGTGGAACCCACACTGCTTCTCGGCATGGATGGGACGGTGCTATCCAATGCTGGATCATCCGCTAGCTGTTGCAGCTGCTGAGACCCCCTTTGCTGGCTAAGTGAGTCGATCTGCTCCTGTTGCCGCTGGAATTTGACTGCCAAGTCCGCGTGCACTGATTCTAGGCCTTGAAGACATTCATAGTCCAGCTTCCTCTGCTCCTCCTCCATCTTCCTCCTCTCCTCCTCCGCAATCTTCTTTCTCGCACGGGTTTTGTAGTCAGCGTTCCAGTCCGAAAACCCCTCATACCACGGAATAGCACCCTTGCCTCATGTTCTTCCCGGGTGTTCAGGATTTCCCAGGGCACGAGTAAGCTCGTCATTCTCTGTGTTGGGATGGAACACCCCCGATCGAGCCTCTTCTGTTGCAACAAGTAGCTTATCTTCAGCTCCGTTCAGACATGCCTTCTTCAAAACTTTGCCTGTCTTCGGGTCCAACTCCCCCCCATGCGCATAGAACCAAGTCCTACACCTGGGGCGCCAGCTCAATGTTTCTGGAGTGACACCTGCATCCTCCATCTCTTTCTCAGACTTAGCCCACTTAGGCATTGCCACCGCGTAGCCACCTGGCCCCAGCTTATGGAACTTATCCTGTTTTCGGCATTGGCCTTGTTTATTCTCGACCGTTCCTTAGATAATTCCGAATCCTTGAATTTCATGGAATCGTCCCAATGAGCACTTTGCTTCTCTAGTGTTCCCTCGAATACTGGAGTCTTCCTTCCTCTCTTGACGTACTTGTCCCATACACGATTCTTGTGGTTGTTGAATGCAACCACCATCTTCCTAAGAGCAGCGTCCTTGACTTTCTCCACATCTGCATCTGTGAAATGATCTGGTAGGGTGAAATGTTCCATGAGAGTTTCCCAAAGCAGAAATTTTTGTCTGTCATCGACAAAAGTAAGATCTGGGCATGGCTTTGCTGGCTCTCTCCATTCTTGAAGGGAGATCGGGAGTTGGTCCTTCACAAGAACTCCGCACTGACGAATGAACTTGTCCACAATCTTCTTAGGCGCTAATGGTTCGCCATTAGGTTTGATGGCCTCGATATTGTACTTTACGCCCTCCTTCAACTTTTTGTTCGGGCCTCGTTTCCTGCTGCCTGAAGATTTGCTTGATCCGGATGGCTGAAATTAAGAAGAAAGATCGATTCGTTAATATATCTTCAAGTCATTTAAAACATGTGATGATCACCAGATGCCTGCTTATATAAATATACCTCGCCGGTCTTTGTTGTTTCAAGATCAACATTTTCTTCGTCATCAATATCATAATCATAGTTCATGACTTCATTAATTCGGTTGTCGCGATCGAATATCATATCACCCTCCCCGGTGTTGTTTAGATATCCGGAGCCGTCATAATCTTCTTCATTCTGATCATCATCTGGCCCGCAAGGATGGCGTATGATATCGAACATGGTCTCTTCTCCCTCTCTTCCGGTATTGTCCGCCATAGCTTTTATTTAACTAATCCAAAAAGAAATATAAAACAATTTAGTATTCAAATTACAATGCATAGATGCAATCAATTAATAAGGAAAAACTGAATCAATCATAGTACATAATAAGCATCATCGAATATAATCTCGAATACATCGTCTCGAATAATAGATATAATCTCGAATACATCGTCTCGAATAATATATATCGAATACATCACTAGCTAGCTAGCTAGCTAATAAAGATCGAATACTAAAGAGTAATCTAGGCCACTCGCGGTTCCTGAGGCGCGGGCGGTGGACAACCAAAGTGAAGGAACCTTCACTGGATCATAGCTCGGGTGATCTCCCCAAAGAACCCGCCAAGTATTGGAGAACCTGACGTCCATAGCAGCCATGTTGTGATGGACATGCTCGTCCTCCTCCCTAACACGGCGACGTACCACCTTCGGCGGGACCGGCTCCCTCTGCACCGAAAGTGGCCCACGCGAACGCCACCAAAGGAGATCAAGGTCGACGACGGGACCCGAGGCCGGGTTCCTCACCAAGCGTCACGCCCCTGAAGGTAGCACCTCCCAGTGCCAGCCCGGCGGAGCCCAGTCCCGGACATGGGTCCTCTGAAGTAGGACGTCGTCGCGAACGGGTCGACGGCGAGGATGCGGGCCGGGCATCGTCGACAACAAATACTATATGCCGCAAAAGTAAAGTAACATTTTTTAAATGATGGATTGTGATTTCATATATGCAAATTCTAAATTTTATAACTAAAAATATAAGAAACTAAAAAAAATCGATCATCGTCTAACAATTTGAAATTAATCTAATTCATGTAGCTAAAACTAACATTTCCAAAATTTCTAACATTTCTATATAACTAACATTTCTATAACATTTGTATAAAAAACAGAAAAAACCTTTGACATTATATATATTATAACTAACATTTCTATATACTATTTGACATTAATCTAATCTAATTAATTAATTCATCTAAAACTTTGTATGAAAAACATAAAACAGAAAAACTAAAAACTAAAAACAGAAAAATTGTGTGTGTGTGCGTGTGTGTGCGCACGCGTGTGTGTGCAGTAGCTACGGCCGGCGCCGGCGGTGCGGTGGCTTTGATCCATTGGAGGGAGGAGAGGGGGCGGGGGAGGGGCACACAACGCGCGCGGGCGAGGTCGAGGCGACGGCGATGGCGAGGCGAGGTCGATCCAAGGTGACGGCGACGGTGAGGCGAGGGGACGGCGACGGGCCGGTGCGGCCACGGGGACGGGCCGGCGATGGGGGCGGCGCGGAGTCGACGGGGACGACGCGACGAGGACGGGGGCGTCACGGAGTTGACGGGGACGGCGCGACAGGGGCGGCGATGGCGCGGGACGAGGCGGTGGCAGAGAGAAGTGGGAGATGAGAAAGTAAAAAATTTCGAAGTGTTTGTTATATAGGGGACACCTTTAGTACCGGTTGGTGCCACCACCCGGTACTAAAGGCCTGTTTTGGCCAGGCCAAGCGGCGGGAAGAGCACACCTTTAGTACCGGATGGTGGCTGGAACCGGTACTAAAGACCCACCCTTTAGTACCGGTTCCAGCCACCAACCGGTACTAAAGGTGGTGCGCTGGCGCAGGTGCGATGCGGCAAGTTTAGTCCCACCTCGCTAGCCGAGGGGCGCCCGCACTGGTTTATAAGCCCCAGTGCGGTACCTCTCTCGAGCTACTCTCATAAGCAGGCCTTCCGGGCCTACATCTGCTGCTATGCCCTAATGGGCTTATTGGGCTAGCGGGCCTGCATCCTGGCCCAATTAGAATTTGGGTTTCTAGTCGTATGCAGACCGTTGTGGCCCAGTAGGTGGGATTTTTTTCATTTAGTTTTTTCTTTTCTACTTTATTTATTTTGTTTTATTTATTTTTAGTTATTTTTTGCTGTATTTAGAGTTTCTTTGTGAATATTTTTGCTTTAGGTACAAAAAAAATAGAAACTTTCTGTTAGTGCCTGTCATTTTCAAATTTGAATTGTTTAAATTTTGAATTATTTAAAATTTGTGTGAATCACTAGTTTGTGAATAACTTAACTTTAAAAATACATTTTTCAGTGATTCCTTTTTATTATGTTTAATATTAGTGTGTTTTATCATTATATTCAATTTGGTAATGCTTAGATTATTTAAAAAATGAAATGCCTTTGTAACATATGAGTTTTCATCCGAAACCCTGATAGTTTGAAAAAGATTGTTCATTTTGTACACGAAGTGCATCCAGTTTTTGCCGTAACACTCTCTACTTTTTTGCACATGCTATGTGGGTGAAATTATGATACCATGCCAACTTTCAACTTTTTTGGAGTTCATTTGAAGTGTTTTTTAATTTAGCTGAAAAAAATCAGTAAATGCATGAAAGAATTTGTTTGCACATAAAATTTCTTCGCGTTTCAAATGCCAAAACACATAACTACCCCTAACTATTACAGAGATTCCCTCCTGGGTGTGAAACACAGAACAAAGTGATGATATATAGTGAAGCCGATCACATCCCAGATCTTTGGGTGTGAAACTTTTTCTTCGCGTGTGTCCCTTTGCGCCGTAACCATGAAAAATCTTCATCATTTAACGGGATGCTCGGGTCAATATTCACTGTGAATGGAACAATTTCATCAAACTTTTCATAATCTCCTGACATGTCTGTCTTGTCATCCACTCCCACGATGTTTCACTTTCCAGAAAAAACTATGTGCCGCTTTGGCTCATCGTATGATGCATTCGCTTCCTTATCTTTTCTTTTTCTCGGCTTGGTAGACATGTCCTTCACATAGAAAACCTGTGCCACATCATTGGCTAGGACGAATGGTTCGTCTGCATACGCAAGATTGTTGAGATCCACTATTGTCATTCGTACTGCGGGTCTTCCATTACCCCGCCTCATGTCATATTGATCCATTTGAACCGAAACAAAGGGACCTTCAAACCACGTCTATAGTCAAGTTCCCATATATCCTGTATATAACCATAATATGTTTCCTTTCCCGTCTTGGTTTCTGCATCAAAGCGGACACCACTATTTTGGTTGGTGCTCTTCTTATCTTGGGCGATCGTGTAAAATGTATTACCATTTATCTCATACCCTTTGAAAGTCATTATATTCGAAGATGGTAACTGGGACAGCAAGTACATGTCATCTTCAATAGAGGTGTCATGCATGGTACGTGTCTGCAACCAGCTGGCGAAACTCCTGGTTTGTTCACGTGTAATCCAGTCATCAGACCGCTCTGGGTGTTTGGAGCGTAGCAAATTCTTGTGTTCTTCCATATACGGAGCCACCAAGGCGGAATTCTGTAGAACTGTGTAGTGTGCTTCAGTGAGAGAATGTCCGTCCATACATATTATTTGATCCCCTCCTAGCGTGCCTTTTCCATCCAGTCTGCCCTTATGCCGCGATTCAGGAACACCAATCGGCTTAAGGTCAGGAATAAAGTTGATACAAAACTCAATGACCTCCTCATTTTCATGGCCCTTGGAGATGCTTCCTTCTGGCCTAGCACAGTTGTTACGGCATATCTCTCTCAAGGTAGTTTTGGTGATTGATGACAACATGTTTGTGGTCTAATCATGTGCTTTGAATAGTTCATAGATTCACCCCTGGCACGAGACGTTTTCTTCCCTTCGGAGTGTCCTTCAAGACGGTGTAGCTCTTTCGTTTCTCTCTCGGTGGACTAGTTGCATAGAGGGCACCGTACTATCAAGAGGGGGTCCGCTGGGGTATTGCATGGGTGGAATCATCAGTACACATCAGCTTCTCACCCTCCGAGCTTTTCCATTCCATTGAAGAGATCTCTCCGCTTTTCTTTGTCCTGTCTGGGTCCCAGCGGTAGTACCGCGCGACCCAGCCGTAGTACCGCTGAGGAGCCACAAGCGGCAGTACCGCTCCACAGTGGTAGTACCGCCCGTGACTCCACAGCAGTAGTACCGCTGGGGTGCCTGGCACCACCGCCTCGTCCTCAGCCTCTTTGGAGAGATTCTCTCTCTCTCTTCAGTGTCCCAGCGGTAGTACCGCACTACCAGCGGTAGTACGGCCGAAGGGTCACAAGTGGCAGTACCGCTCCACTGCGGTAGTACTGCCCATGACCCCGCTGCCGTAGTACCGCTGGGCTGTCTGGCTCCTATCGCCTCGACTCGAGGGGTCTTTTTCTCGTGTCAGGTTTTGCGGCACTAGTTGCGGTTGTAGAGGCGGTAGTACCGTTTCAGGAGCGGTAGTACCGCCCCTACCACCCCGGTAGTACCGCATTGGGTCGTTTTCCCTACTAGTCTCCTCTGCGCGGCAGTGCCGTTGGCTGGTGCGGCAGTACCGCTGACCTAGCAGTAGTACCGCCCCCTCTTAGCGGTAGTACCGCCCTGTGCGGGGCTGGTTGGTGAGGGGCAATGGTTGGGTTGTTGCCCCCACTATAAAAGGGGGTCCCCTTCTTCCCTTTGACCTACCCCTTCCTCCCCCAAACTCCATTTATTGCTCAAGCTCCATTAAATGCTCCAAGCTCCATTTTCGCCCGATCTATCTCTCTAGCCAATCAAACTCGTTGATTTGCTCGGGAGTGGTTGAGAAGGCCCCGATCTACACTTCCACCAAGGGATTTTCGATTCCCCCACTCATCCCTAGCGGATCTTGTTATTCTTGGGTGTTTGAGCACCCTAGACAGTTAAGGTCACCACGGAGCCATAGTCCATTGTGGTGAAGCTTCGTGGTTTTGTTGGGAGCCTCCGATTAAGTTGTGGAGATTGCCCCAACCTTGTTTGTAAAGGTTCGGTCGCCGCCTTCAAGGGCACCAATAGTGGAATCACGACATCTCGCATTGTGTGAGGGCGTGAAGAGAATACGGTGGCCCTAGTGGCTTCTTGGGGAGCATCGTGCCTCCACACCGCTCCAACAGAGACGTACTTCCCCTCAAAGGGAAGGAACTTCGGTAACACATCCTTGTCTTCACCGGATCCACTCTTGGTTATCTCTTACCTTTACTTGTGCAAGCTCTTTAGTGTTACTTCTCTTGCTTGCTTGGTTGCTTGTTGGTATTGCATCATATAGGTTGCTCACCTAGTTGCACATCTAGACAACCTACTTTGATGCAAAGTTTAATTTGATAAAGAAAAGTTAATAATTGGTAGTTGCCTATTCACCCCCCCTCTAGTCAACCATATCGATCCTTTCAATTGGTATCAGACCCTCGTCTCTTTATTAAGGACTTTACCGTCCAAAGAGTATGGTTGATACTGTAGACGGTGTGGAGGAACACTCCGGTGTGAATCCGATCTCGTCTACGGGCGATGGGGGAACCTCGGTCTCTCGTGAGGAGTTCAATGTGGCCTTGGAGACATTGAAAACCTCCATGACGACCGAAGTTGAAAGCATGTTTACTAAATTTCTTGAGGGGCTTAAACTATCCACCGCACCGTTGAAAGTGGGTGACCCCGCCAACAAGGTGACGGATGCTATCCACGACAAGGGGGAAGCTAGTAGTGAAAAGGCTCCTTCTTCTAGTGGTAAGAATGACACCGACATCTTTGCCCATGTGGAACCACCACTTGTTTATGGTGGACCGGTTCCTTCCACTCATTTGAATCATGCCGGTCCTCCCCCTAAGATTGTGAAAAATGAGGATTTTGATTCTTGGGTTTACCGCTTTAAACGTCATTTAAATCATGTGAACACTAACCTTTGGAGAATCATTGAAGAAGGTTTATATCCACATGATCCAAGCAACTTCACTCCTCGAGAAGCCGCGGACAATCAATTCAATGAGAATGCTCTCTTCATCATTCAAGATGCAATTCCACCCGAAGACCTACCTCATCTTCGTCCCTTCGCCTTGGCCAAAGATGCATGGCATTGTGTTATCTCTCTCTACCGGGGAAGCGCAGGCATTCAACGCTCCAACTATGAAGTGGTGCAAGATGAGGCCGATGAGTTTGCTATGAAGGAAGATGAAGAACCTCGTGAGCTTTATCGGAGAGTAACCAAACTCCCGGTCTCACTACGAGATCACGGGAGCAAGGACACGGATGACAATTGGATCAAGCGCAAATTCCTCAAGGCAATGATGCCCTACCACAAGGCCATGTCCTCCGTCATTCGTCAAAGACCGGACTTCCACACTTTGAACTCAAGCGAAGTGTTGGATGAGTTTGTGGCCATGAACATTTTGGACAAGACCGCCGACAATGCGGTGCTCCGTTCTCAATGGGCAAAGAAGCCTAACCTTGCATTGAAGGCCAAGCTCATCGTTGAAGAAGAAGAAGAGGAAGAAGAGGAGAGCAACCCCGAAGATACGAAGTATGCATATCATGAACACATGGCACTTGCTTCAAGGCAATTTTGGAGCAAGAAAAACTCGAGGCCAAACTTTAGCAAAAACAACTCGAGTGGCACGAGGGGCAAGCAACATGTAAGGACTTGCTACAATTGTGGCAACGTGAGTCATTTTGTTGCGGAATGCCCGTATGAGAAGAGGGAAGACAATGGTGGCAAGCTCATCCGAAAGGACAAGGCCAAGTCGTTCCCCAACAAGAACAACTTCACCAAGAAGACTCCTCCCAAGGCATTGGTGGTACAAGAAGAGTACAATGAGGATGATGACAATGATGAAGATGATGAGTTGGTTGCCATGGCCTCCGTTGCCATTGCGACGACTTCACGGGTGTCTCTCTTCGACTCACCCAATGAGAGCATCACCGCCAAGTGCCTCATGGCTAAAGCCACCAACAAGGTAACCCCCAACATCAAAACTACCATCATTAATCATCCTTCTCCAATGGATAACATTAATGAACTTGAGGGAGCTAATGTGGAGGCTAACGAGTTTGAGGCCTTTATGGGCAAACTCAAGGGAAAATCCAAGAATCACTTTGTTGCTCTCTTGGAACAACTTGGTGAAGCCAATGACATGATCGAGGTTCACGAAGACACCATCACTAAGATGGAAGGGCATAGTCGTGACTATGCCGATGAGATTTCGGATCTTTCCAATGCTCTTGAGGAAGAGTGTGGTCTTCGTTTGGCTCTTGAGGAGTCACACAACGTTGATCATGCTAAGTTAAAGAAAGATTATGATCATGTCCTCATAGTTTCTCATGTGCTAAACTCCGAGAAGGCTGAACTTGAGGTTGATCTTGCTAGACTCAAATAGGAGTTTGATCTACTTGACAAGGATCACAAGGTCTTGAAGGGTGCTCATGCTAGCCTCAAAGA
Source organism: Triticum aestivum (assembly GCF_018294505.1). Taxonomy (NCBI): domain Eukaryota; kingdom Viridiplantae; phylum Streptophyta; class Magnoliopsida; order Poales; family Poaceae; genus Triticum; species Triticum aestivum. The sequence continues at coordinate 82,138,449 of NC_057812.1, forward strand.
GTCTCATGATCAACTTCAAGTAAAGCTAACCAAGGAAAAAGCCACTTTCCCTCGTATGATGTTAATTGATAATGCAAATGCTACTAACCCGTGTTGTGAGCATGTGCATCTCATTGAGGAGAACGCTAAGCTAAAGGGGCAACTTGAGAGAGGTCTTGCGACTTGCATACAAGGCAAGAAGAACCTCAACGATCTCTTGATCAACCAAAAGGGAGTTGTGGCCAAGGAAGGGGTTGGGTACGTGCCCGACTCCAAGAACAAGAAGAAGAATGACAAGACCAAACGACCTCCTCCTCTCATGCAAACCTTTGTGAAGGAGGGAGAGAGTGCCTCCGAGGAGAAGAAGAAGAACAATGTCAAGAAGGGCAATGTCACCCCTCCCAACAAAGCCGGCGATTTTAATCCTTCTTATGTGTTATGTCGTGCTAGTGATGGGCATGTTTATGCCAAATTTGTTGGTTCTCCTCATTAATACATTGAATGGTCTATTTGGGTTCCAAAGACCCTTGTTACTAACATCAAAGGACCCATTACAAAATGGGTACCTAAAACCAAGCATTGATCTCTTGTAGGTGTTTGCTTCCGGTGGGGGATCATGGTTGCTCGATAGTGGAGCTACAAATCACATGATCGGAAGCAAGGACTTGGTGGTGGACGTGCACAAGGTTCCATCTATGCCCACCAATGTCGAGTGGGGTGACGCCTCATCTTCTAAGGTATTGGGACTTGGCAAGGTGGTCATCTCTCATGATCTCACGATCGAGAAGGTCATGCTTGTTGAGTCCCTTGCATACAATTTACTTTCCGTTCGTCAACTTGCAATCATGGGCTTTGCCACTTTATTTGATATCGATACCGTGGCCCTCTTGTGGAGCAAGACTCTTAAAGTAGCCTTGTTGGGCATGTCGAGAACGGTCTATATGTGATTAACTTTTCGGAGCGACCCACTAAGACCGCGACATGTCTAATGGCTAAAGTTGATGTGGGATGGCTTTGGCATCACCGTTTAGCCCATGTCAATATGAGATCTATGCAAAGTCTCCTCAAGGGGGCCATGTCTGTGGACTAACGAATGTTAGTTTTGCTAAAGATCGTGCTTGCAGTGCCTGTATCGAAGGAAAGCTACATGAGAAGGCTCACCCTCCCACGACTATCATTTATTCGAAGAGGCCTTTGGATCTCCTTCACATGGATCTCTTTGGGCCTCCATACTTCGATAGTCTTGGAGGTAGGAAGTATTGCTTGGTGATTGTGGATGACTACTCAAGGTACACGTGGGTGTATTTCTTCAAGAGGAAGAGCGAGACCCAACAAACCGTCATTGACTTTGCAAAAGAAGCACAACGTCAACACAATGCAAAGATCTTGACAATAAGAAGTGACAACGGCACCAAGTTCAAGAACTACACCTTGGATGAGTTTCTTAGTGATGAGGGAATCAAGCATCAATATTCCGCACCCTACACCCCTCAACAAAACGGTGTTGCGGAGAGGAAGAACCGGATGTTGATGGATGCGGCAAGGACCATGATGGCGGAGTTAAAGTCTCCGTACAACTTTTGGGCCGAAGCCATCAACACCGCGTGTCATGCATCCAATCGGCTCTACCTCCGCAAGGGCTTGAACAAGACTCCATATGAGATACTCACCGTAACAAGCCCAACCTCAAGTACTTCCGGGTATTTGGGTGTAAGTGTTTCATTCTCAAGAAAGGTGTTCGGTTGTCTAAATTTGAGGCTAGAGCTTATGAGGGCATATTTGTTGGCTATGCTACAAACTCTCATGCTTACCGTGTCCTCAATAAGTCCATGGGACTTATTGAGGAGACGTGTAACGTGGAGTTTGATGAGAATAACGGATCCCAAGTGGAGCAAAGTGGCACTTGTGATGTAGGTGATGAAATTCCTCCCCAAGCCATAAGAAGAATGGGTGTTGGCTTTATCCTACCCATTGAGGAACCCCTTGTGGCCGAAGGAGAAGGACAAATCTCCACTCAAGTGGAGCCATCACCAACCCAAGGCCCACACGCTTCCGAAGAACAACATGAAGGCCCTCATCCTCAAGAACATGACCAAGGGCAAGATCACGCTCAAGACGGTGTTGACACATCAAGTGATGCCCAAGGTCAAGTTCTCTCCTCCGAGCAAGTTCAAGAACAAGAACAAGCCCAAGACGACGCTCAAGATGATCAAGCGACCACTCCTCGTCTCACCCCCGAGGAGGAATTAGAGCGCCGTGCCGCCAAGGTTGCTTCCAAGCTCTCCACCAAGGATCATCTCATGACGAATATGCTTGGAAGCTTAAGAAAGGGGGTAAGCACTCGTAGACAATTAGCAAATTATTGTGAGCATCACACGTTTGTTCTCTTGTGTGGAACCCCACAAGGTCTATGAAGCGCTAGAGGATCCGGATTGGCTCAATGCCATGCATGAAGAACTCAACAACTTCGAGCGCAACAAAGTGTGGAGATTGGTGCCAAGACTGACCGGCAATCACAATGTCATAGGAACCAAGTGGATATTTAAGAACAAGCAAGATGCCCATGGGATTATGATTCGCAACAAGGCTCGTTTGGTAGCACAAGGCTACTCCCAAGTCGAGGGTATCAACCACGGTGAAACCTTTGCTCCCCTTGCTCGTCTTGAATCCATTCGCATGTTGATTGCATATGCTTCTCATCATAACTTTAAGTTACAACAAATGGATGTGAAGAGTGCTTTTTTTAATGGTCCTATTAATGAGTTGGTTTACATCAAGCAACCCCCCCGAGTTCGAGGATCCCTACTTTCCCGATCATGTGTATCAACTCGATAAGGCACTCTATGGCCTTAAACAAGCCCCACGTGCGTGGCATGGCCACCTTAACGAGTTGTTACAAGACCGTGGTTTTGAAGTTGGGCTAATCGACCCCACTCTTTTTACTAAGAAGGTCAAAGGGGAGTTGTTTGTGTGCCAACTATACGTTGATGATATTATCTTTGGTTCTCCTAACAAAGCTTTCAATGAGGAATTTGCCGCTCTCATGACCTCAAATTTCGAGATGTCCTCCATGGGAGAGTTGAAGTTCTTTCTAGGGTTTGAAGTCAAGCAAAGAAGAGAAGGAACCTTCATCAATCAATCCAAATACACTCAAGACATGCTCAAGAGATTCAAGATAAGTGATGTCAAGCCGGCTTCCACTCCAATGCCCACCAAGTGCCAACTTGACTTAGATCCCAATGGTAAAGTGGTGGATCAAAAGGTATATCGTTTCATGATTTGATCCTTACTTTACCTTTGTGCATCTAGACTGGACATCATGTTGAGTGTGGGAATTTGTGCACGGTTTCAAGCCGCACCTAAGGAAAGTCATGGCGGTCAAACGAATCTTTCGATATTTGGCTCATACCCCAAACTTTGGCTTATGGTACCCAAGAGGATCAAACTTCAAGCTTGTAGGGTACTCGGATTCCAATTGGGCGGGAGACAAAGTGGATAGGAAGTCCACTTCCGGAGGGTGCCAATTCCTTGGCTGCTCTTTGGTAAGTTGGTCTTCCAAAAAGCAAAGTTGTGTGTCTCTCTCGTCCACTGAGGCGGAGTATGTTGCCGCCGGTAGTTGTTGTGCGCAACTCCTATGGATGAGGCAAACTTTAAAGGATTATGGTGTCACTTGTGACAAAGTGCCTCTTCGGTGTGACAATGAAAGTGCCATCAAGATCTCTCTCAACCCGGTGCAACACTTCAAGACGAAGCATATTGAGATCCGGTATCACTTCATCCGGGATCACATTAGGCGAGGGGAGATCGAGCTCAACTATGTCAACACTCATGACAACCTTGCATATATTTTCATGAAGCCCTTGGATGAAGCAAGATTTCGCGAGTTAAGGCATGAGCTAAATATCATTGATTCGAGCAATGTGGCTTGAACCCTTGCACACCCCACCACGCTCAATTTGCTGTCTAGTTTAGGTGTAGGTATGGACATAGGGGGAGTGTTGTTCTCTCAATGAACTCTCCCTCCCCCCATTATGCATAAATTGATCAAGTCTTTCACTTTAGCCATTGTTGATGGTACTTGTGTTTCGAAGACGAGTTTTGGTCATGGGCCCAAGGTTAAAATCTTCGCGGCGCCATACCTCTTGACTCAAACATAGGTGGCCTCGGCCACCGCCCTCTTTTGAAGAGGTGTGTCTTGGTCGTTTGCTGGTGTGCTCTCTTTTCTTGCCGTTCTTGTCTTTCCTTCGAGCAAAAGCCATGTTGTTTGGTTGCCGCAGCGTGCTGGGCGGTACTACCGCTGGTGGTGCGCGGTACTACCGCTTATAAGCGGTACTACCGCCCCCAGCACGGTACTACCGCTGAGGGATGGGACCAGGGGGTTATATCGGGGCAGGGGGAGGTTTCTTCTCCCCCATACCCATTCGCTTCGCCCCCTCTTTCCTCTTCCTCTCTCCAGCCTCAACTCGCCGCGGGAGGGCTCCGGCGGATCTCCGTCTCCGGGGCGTCCCTCTCCATTTCCTTTGGTGGAGTCGATCCCCACCCCGTTCTCTTGCCATGGATGCCGGTATTGCCCCTGTTCCTTGTCTCCTTTTGTCTCTTTTTCAGATCTTGTTTCTTAGGGGCAATGGTGGTAGCATCTCTAGATTTTTGGCTAAATCTAGGCTTGAGTTGGTTGGAGAAGGCAACTAGACTATCTCGATTAGAGTTTGGTAGGAATATTTTTGAATTTGGCAGGCCGGTAGTGCCGGATCTGACCACGGTAGTAGGAAACCGCTGTTTCTCCGCCTCGTGCTATAGGAAACTGTTGTTTCTCCGCCTCGAGCAGTACTATCGCTCTCGTTGGAGCGGTACTACCGCTTGACCTCGAGCGGTACTACCGCTCTCTTTGGGGCGGTACTACCGCTTGGGCGGTACTACCGCGGGCGTCACGGTACTATCGCTGCATGCCAAATTCCATTATATTCCTGCCTTACCTTGACTTTTGTTGTGTTTGTTGGCTTATGCTCGTTCTTTCTGGTTGTTTTGCGTGTTCTTGTGTTTGGCTCCAGGTGATGATCATTCTGAGCATCAAGCTGGCGCGCTACATCAAAATGCTACCGCACCTCTGAGCCAGCCGGTGGTTCCTCGAGCACCCAACCGCCTCCAGCAAGTGCATCCGCAAGTGTTCCTCCACCTCCTCAGCACACGAAGAGATCCGCCAACAAGCCAAAGGGGAAGGCTGTGACTGAGATGACCAACAAGGAGTTTTGGGAAAAGCGTCGTCGCAATCCCTATGAGGTGGACCAAGAACCCACTTTGGTCAATCGCCCGTTCTGGAACCGATTTCAGTTTGCCATCTATTTTGATGTGATCAAGGCCAAGAAGAATCTCTTTGTTGATGTCCGCTCCATTGACACTGATGCTATGGAGAAGGACCCGGAGTACTTCGGCGAAGCCCTTCAGATGTGCACTCAGCTGAACATTCTCAGGATCATGCAATTCAACAAGGATTTTGATGCAGATTTGGTGGCTCAATTCTTTCCCACCATTCATCTTGGGACAGATGCCAACAGAACTCTGACATGGATGACCAATGGCAAGCTGCTTTCTGTCAAGTGGAAGGCTTTCATGGAGTTACTTGATATGGTGGATCATGGGCTTGAGACTCCAGTCGGTTTCCGCCCTCACCGCAATGAGACGTCCACCCACAAGCAAGCCCTTTGGCCCTACTGCACTATGAAAGTTCATCCAGTGACTAAGAAGAAGACCTATGAGCTGTCTCCGTATCTGGACATTCTTCATCGCATCTTCCGTGAGACTCTATTTCCTCGCATCGGGAATCTGGATATGGTCCACTCTTATCTCGTGGACATGCTTCTGTTCTGTCAGCATGAGAAGGACGCAAACACTAAGAGAGCCTGGATATTTCTCATGTCATGTGGTCTGAACTTCTATCTGCCGTGTCTGAGCGCAAGTGCCCGATATATGGTCCATTCATCATGAGGCTCATTGAGAGGGCCTGGGCACAGACCTATCCCAAAGTGTTGCTAGAGACTGGAGACTTGGTTTCTCATGAGATCAAGCGTCTGAGGAAGAAGGACAATTGGGTCACCCCAGCGCCTCAAACAGGGGGTCTGTCTGCTGCTGCTGCTGCTGCCATGGAGACCGAGGGTGGGGCAGCCACTGATGATCACGAGGAGGATATTGGACCTCTAGTGTTGAACCCTCGTGGGCAAAGAAGCTTAAAAACAAGTTGAAGAAGCTTTTCTGCATGGAGTCTCATGGTCAGTACATGACTCATGTGGCGGAGAAGCATGCCAGGATGGGCCACAAGGAGCTCATGCGTCAGTTGGGAGCGACAGTTGCAAGTGGATCTGAGGGTCAGATCACAGAAGAGGAGGAGTGGATTCATCAGCACTGCCCTTGGACTGACTCCGACACCGAGAAGTTTTCGACCAACGACGGAGATGCAGACGATCACGCTGAGATATGATGATTCGATATCTTCAGTTTGCCACCACCTGGAGTCATAGCGTCGCTCTTTTCCCTTTTTGGTGTCTCGCTGCCAAAGGGGGAGAGAGTGTAGGGATTTGTGTTCGTGCTTTGAGTTTGTCGTCTTGTGTTTTCGTGTGTGTTCTCTAGGTGTCTTTGTTTGGTTTGGTTTGGTGCTCGTGAGACCTAAGTTCTAGACATATGGTGTGAGACATATGCTCCCTATCGCTACCTTACTACTTATGTCTATTCAGTACTGTAGTTTATTATGAGTTGCATGCTTGTCATGTTTTATACTCTTCTCTCATATATCTTGTGCTTAGAATTGTGCTTAGAATTGTTGGACTATAAAATATAGGGGGAGTGTTGATCCGGATGTGTGTGTCTTGCTTTCCGTATGCTCCTCTTACTAGGTGCACACATTCTGGGGGAGCCCGTCTATATTTTGTAGTTCTTAGTTTTCTTTCATTTATTTCTTTTTCTTGCGCAAATCCCTAGTTGTCATCAATCCACCAAAAAGGGGGAGATTGTTACGGCATATCTCTCTCAAGGTAGTTTTGGTGATTGATGACAACATGTTTGCGGTCTAATCATGTGCTTTGAATAGTTCACAGATTCATCCCTGGCACGAGACGTTTTCTTCCCTTCGGAGTGTCCTTCAAGACGGTGTAGCTCTTTCGTTTCTCTCGGTGGACTAGTTGCGTAGAGGGCACCGTACTATCAAGAGGGGGTCCGCTGGGGTATTGCATGGGTGGAATCATCACGTACACATTAGCTTCTCACCCTCAGAGCTTTTCCATTCCATTGAAGAGATCTCTCTGCTTTTCTTTGTCCTATCTGGGTCCCAGCGGTAGTACCGCGCGACCCAGCCGTAGTACCGCTGAGGAGCCACAAGCGGCAGTACCGCTCCACAGCGGTAGTACCGCCCGTGACTCCACAGCAGTAGTACCGCTGGGGTGCCTGGCACCACCGCCTCGTCCTCAGCCTCTTTGGAGAGATTATCTCTCTCTCTCTTCAGTGTCCCAGTGGTAGTACCGCATTACCAGCGGTAGTACGACCGAAGGGTCACAAGCGGCAGTACCGCTCCACTGCGGTAGTACCGCCCGTGACCCTGCTGCCGTAGTACCGCTGGGCTGTCTGGCTCCTACCGCCTCGACTCGAGGGGTCTTTTTCTCGTGTCGGGTTTTGCGGCACTAGTTGCGGTTGTAGAGGCGGTAGTACCGTTTCAGGAGCGGTAGTACCGTCCCTATCACCGCGGTAGTACCGCGTTGGGTCCTTTTCCCTACTAGTCTCCTCTGCGCGGCAGTGCCGCTGGCTGGTGTGGCAGTACCGTTGACCTAGCGGTAGTACCGCCCTGTGCGGGGCTGGTTGGTGAGGGGCAACGGTTGGGTTGTTGCCCCCACTATAAAAGGGGGTCCCCTTCTTCCCTTTGACCTACCTCTTCCTCCCCCAAGCTCCATTTATTGCTCAAGCTCCATTAAATGCTCCAAGCTCCATTTTCGCCCGATCTATCTCTCTAGCCAATCAAACTCGTTGATTTGCTCGGGAGTGGTTGAGAAGGCCCCGATCTACACTTCCACGAAGGGATTTTTGATTCCCCCACTCATCCCTAGCGGATCTTGTTATTCTTGGGTGTTTGAGCACCCTAGACGGTTGAGGTCACCACGGAGCCATAATCCATTGTGGTGAAGCTTCATGGTTTTGTTGGAAGCCTCCGATTAAGTTGTGGAGATTGCCCCAACCTTGTTTGTAAAGGTTCGGTCGCCGCCTTCAAGGGCACCAATAGTGGAATCACGGCATCTCGCATTGTGTGAGGGCGTGAGGAGAATACGGTGGCCCTAGTGGCTTCTTGGAGAGCATCGTGCCTCCACACCGCTCCAACGGAGACGTACTTCCCCTCAAAGGGAAGGAACTTCGGTAACACATCCTCGTCTTCACCGGATCCACTCTTGGTTATCTCTTACCTTTACTTGTGCAAGCTCTTTAGTGTTACTTCTCTTGCTTGCTTGGTTGCTTGTTGGTATTGCATCATATAGGTTGCTCACCTAGTTGCACATCTAGACAACCTACTTTGATGCAAAGTTTAATTTGATAAAGAAAAGTTAATAATTGGTAGTTGCCTATTCACCCCCCCCTAGTCAACCATATCGATCCTTTCAACAGTTATGAACATATTTCTTTAAGACTCCCATGAACCTCTCAAAGGGGAACATATTGTGTAGAAATACAGGACCCAAAATGTTAATCTCTTCGCATAGGTGAACTAGGACGTGCGTCATAATGTTGAAGAAGGATGGTGGGAACACCAACTCGAAACTGACAAGACATTGCACCAAATCATTCTCTAACTTTGGTATGATTTCTGAATCGATTACCTTCTGAGAGATTGCATTGAGGAATGCACATAGCTTCACAACGGCTAATCGAACATTTTCCGGTAGAAGCCCCCTCAATGCAACCGGAAGCAGTTGCGTCATAATCACGTGGCAGTCATGAGACTTTAGGTTCTGAAACTTTTTCTCTGCCATATTTATTATTCCCTTTATATTCGACGAGAAGCCAAACGGTACCTTAATACTGAGCATGCATTCAAAGAAGATTTCCTTCTCTTCTTTGGTAAGAGCGTAGCTTGCATGACCCTGATGTATGCTGTCTTTTCCGTGCATACGTTGCTGGTCCTCCCGTGCCTCAGGTGTATCTTTTGTCTTCCCGTACACGCCCAAGAAGCCAAGCAGGGTCACACAAAGATTCTTCGTCATGTGCATCACGTCGATTGCGGAGCGGACCTCTAGGTCTTTCCAATAGGGCAGGTCCCAAAATATAGATTTCTTCTTCCACACTAGTAGAGGCGCACGTGCAACGCACGTTAATATTTACATAATATATTAATTACACGTGGATATTAGGAATGCAATTATTCGTGTGTTAATCATGTGATTGGTGCAATATTTGGTATGATATTAATTGCACGTTAAACACGTTTAACGCTCACCATTGGAGCAGTCTAGGTCGTTGGATTGACTTAGTTCGATGGCCGAGATCAGTTGGATCCGCCCCTTTGGGTCTTTTTATATTGGTATAGATGGGTGCGCGTCCGTCAGCGTCATTCGAAACAGGTTGTCCATCAGGACCCTTTCCAAAGACCACCTTCAAAACCATATCATGTACATCAGCACCAGTACGGTGGTGAGGCTTCGTCCGGTGATCCGCCTCACCTTTGAAATGCTTGCATTTATTTCTTACGGGATGCCTGCTCGGAAGAAATCGATGATGTCCCAGGTACACATTCTTCTTACAATTAGCCAAATATATACTGTCGGTATCGTCCAAATAGTGCGTGCATGCGCGGTATCCCTTGTTTGTCTGTCCTGAAAGATTATTGAGAGCAGGCCAATCATTGATGGTCACGAACAACAACGCCTTTTTAGGTCAAATTCTTCCCCCATGTGCTCATCCCACGCACGTACACTTGTTCCATTCCACAGTTGTAAGAGTTTTTCAACTAATGGCCTTAGGTACACATCAATGTCGTTGCCGGGTTGCTTAGGGCCTTGGATGAGCACTAGCATCATAATGAACTTCCGCTTCATGCACAACCAAGGAGGAAGGTTATACAAACATAGAGTCACAGGCCAGGTGCTATGGTTGCTGCTCTGCTCCCCAAAAGGATTAATGTCATCTGCGCTTAGACCAAACCATACGTTCCTTGCGTCATCTGTAAACTCCTTCCCGTACTTTCTTTCGATTTTTCTCCACTGCGACCCGTCAGCGGGTACTCTCAACTTTCTGTCTTTCTTACGGTCTTCTCTGTGCCATCGCATCGCCTTGGCATGCTCTTTGTTTTGGAACAAACGTTTCAACAGTGGTATTATAGGAGCATACCACATCACCTTGGCAGGAATCTTCTTCCTGGGACGCTCGCCCTCGACATCACCAGGGTCATCGCGGCTGATCTTATAGCGCAATGCACTGCATACCGGGCAAGCGTTCAAATCCTCGTACTCACCGCGGTAGAGGATGCAATCATTAGGGCATGCATGTGTCTTCTGCACCTCTAACCCTAGAGGGCAGACAACCTTCTTTGCTTCATACGTACTCTCGGGCAATTTGTTGTCCTTTGGAAGCATATTCTTTATCATTACCAGCAACTTTCCAAATCCCTTGTCAGATACACCATTCTTTGTCTTCCATTGCAGTAATTTCAGTGTGGTGCTCAGCTTTTTCTTGTCACCTACGCAATTCAGGTACAACAATTTTTTGTGATCCTCTAACATGCACTGCAACTTCTTCTTCTCCAAATCACTTGCGCAGTTTCTCTTTGCATCGGCAATGGCCCGACCTAGATCATCAACGGGCTCATCCGATGCCTCTTCTTCAGCTTCTTCCCGCATTGTCGGCTCAGCTTCTTCCTACATTACCGGCTCAACTTCTTCCCTCATTGTTGTATCATCGTATTCAGGGAACCCATGGCCAGGAGCTGTCGTCGTCCTCTTCTTCTTCATTGTCTTTCATCATAACCCCTCTTTCTCCGTGCTTGGTCCAAACATTATAGTGGGGCATGAAACCGAACTCAAATAGGTGGACGTGAATGGTTCTTGACGTAGAGTAATTGTGACCATTCTTACAGTCAGCACATGGACAAGGCATAAAACCATCCGCCCGCTTGTTTGCCGCAGCCGCAAGTAGAAAAGTATGCACGCCATTAATGAACTCGGGAGAGCGTTGGTCATCGTACATCCATTGCCGGCTCATCTTCAATACACAGCACCGAAAACACCAAATTAATACAATACATAAAGTTCATACAACACTTAAATGCAACAAACAAATAACTCTCTAGCTAAAGAATTTAAATGCAACAACAAATGCGATCAAGATCGCAACTAAGGTAACAATTGATCTAACAGCATAATGATACCAAGCCTCACTATGAATGGCATATTTTCTGATCTTTCTAATCTTCAAGCGCATTTTCTCCATCTTAATCTTGTGATCATCAACGACATCGGCAACATGCAACTCCAATTCCATCTTCTCCCCCTCAATTCTTTTCAATTTTTCTTTCAAATCCTCATTTTCTCTTTCAACTAAATTTAACCTCTTGACAATAGGGTCGGTTGGAATTTCTGGTTCAACTACCTCCTACATACAAATATCTATGTCAGCTTGATGGGCATAATTTGTCATAAACACAAAATGCAACAAATAGTTTTAAAAGAGAATATACCACATCCGAATCATAACAAGGACAAGGGCCGACGGGGACGGATATCAAAACCATGGCACTATGTATAACAAACAACGTACGGGTAAGATAATTATACGAGTAACTATATATCTAAATCACACAAACATCAATTTTTTATATAAAATTTCATCAACAAGAGGCTCACCACAAGGTGGTGCCGGCGACGGGACGGTGCGGGCGATCGACGATGGTTACGACGGAGATTTAGAAGGCACTAAGTAAACCACACCTACATATGCAAACTAAGTGTTATTTTGACCTCATTTTGCATATAAATCAAATACTACCACATATAATTCCTTCCAAATTACTAAAACCCACAATTAATCACTATATAAACCAATGCAAGAGCTAATCTAGCAATGAGAGATGAAAGGACAAAGTTGCTAACCTTTGTGATCATTTGAATGGATGGGGGCCTGCAAATCTTGACAAATTTGGGGCAAATTTTATGATGAACTCGAGAGGAAGAAGGGAAGAACAGAGAAGAGGGAGAGGGGAAAGGGGGAAGAACAGAGTGCTGGTGGCACGAACCGGTACTAAAGGTGCTGGAGGGGCCCCACTCTGACAACATCCTGCCACCACTCTCATTAGTACCGGTTCGTGGCATGAACTGGTGCTAAAGGTTTGCCACGAACCGATACTAAAGATCTCCTCCCGCCTAGCCGTTGGAACCGGCACTAATGGACACATTAGTCCCGGTTTTGTTACAAACCGGGACTAATGTGTCTCACATTTGACCATTTTTCTACTAGTGATAGTTGGTCAAACCGGAAAGGGTTTGACTTAGGACAGATAAAATGAGCTTTGTAAATTCATCTGTGGGTATAATTACAAAAAAATAATGCCCTAATTATATATCAAAGGCATAATGCGTAGTCTTACTTAGATTAATAAAGCTAAACCGCCAGATACAAAGTGTTGAAAATCAGCTTACATGCAAGATACAGAGTGTTGAAAATCAGCTTACATGCAAAAGCACACATAGAAACAGAAGAAAGCAATTTGCCAAAATTCGTTTTCGGAGGAGTTCATGGCTTCTTCAACTCTCGGGAGGCTAAGTGTTGATGCCAAGCAATCAGGCTCAGCCTTCAAAGAATAGCTTTGCCCTCTCGTCCTGGATCAAAGAGTGCCACACCTTCGATAAGCAGAGCAGCTCACTCGAGAGAACAAATGAGCCTTGGCGAGTAGAGAGGGCAACGGGCACAACCACCTCACCACAAGAAGCTACCAACAGACAACCACAACAAAACACAACCTGCAGGGCCAGATCACCAAAGAAGTCGCATTGGGCAACAACGCCACCCAACAGACCCAGAACTTGTATAAACCCGTGCTCACCCCACCACCAACATGTCGTTGTGCCTAGAGAGGGGGGCTTAGGGCATCTACAGTCGGGCGTCCCAAATCCATTTCAAACACTCGGACAAACAGCCTGATCACAAAAATCGATCCAGAAAGACTTCTCAAAAGGGCCTCAAACGTAAAGGTGGACCGGCACCCCTCATATCTAGCCCAAACCTAGGGCGAATATGAGGACATCATGGGGCGTCCACCACGTCGGACTGAGGATGAGGTCCCACACAAAATCGTTCGGAAACCTGGCGGTCCGACGAACATCTCCTCCGATGGGGGGTGTGAACGCCGCGTGGCATCGTTCCGGCTCGCCGCACGAGGCCAAATCCGGCTCTTTAAACCGGTCAGCATTCTCTAACCCTAGCCACACCCACCTCCTCCCTCTCCGCGCCGCCAGCCCGAACCCATCCACCACATCTCTCTAGCTCCGCCGCTCTTCCCAACTCCGGCATGCTCTTGTCCGGTTTCATGCGTTGGCGGCGGGAGGGAGGAAGAGAGTAGGAGAAAAGAGCAGGAATTAAGTAGAGAGCGGCGGGATGGAGGAAGGTATGTAGTGGGGATTTTGCCGCGGAAATAGTGTCGGTAGCTACAAAAGGGCAGGCTTCACCTGCCTTTTCAGTGCGCCATGAGTGTAAGAGTCCAATGTGTCTCGTGTCCGGACTCCCGCAAAGCCTCCACACGTTTGATTCTAGTTTATGAGAAAAGATTGGTCCGAACCGGACCGCTCCACAGACCGATACAGGGGCGCGTCGAATGACTTCCAGGTTCTCCACTGAGGCGTGCGGGCTTGCTGTGATGTCGTTGGCGAGATGCGTGGAGGCGAGAAACCAAAGTGTAGGATCCCATCTGAAATCGTCCCCCCGGTCGAGTCACCTCTAAGGTCGAGTCGAGTCGAGTCATCCTCCAGGCGCTCAACATGGTGGCCGCACCAGTGACCCATCATTCGATGGCTGCTACTGGTAGCCAGTGCTAGCTACGTATCGGGCCGGGGCAAGGCCGGCCGGCGCCACGGCGAAGCGGAGACATCAATCAATCACCACCGTCACGGCCCGGTCACGTCACGTCGCGTCACACGGGTGTACTTGTGACGTCGCGATCCCTTGCCGCATCGGCGTTGCGCACCGGCGAGAAAGCCGACTGGATGACCGAATGATTGGGCAGTAGGCACAATAATCATCAGCGGATAAACTCTGGCAACGCGGTGGGTATAAAAAGGCAGCAATGTGGCCGGCACATGCACGCGGCTCACCAGTGAGAGTGAGAAGCAAGCCGGACGTGTGTGTGTGGCGTCCCTGTGTGTGCGCTACTGTGGCGGTGGTTGCGTGCGGTACGCGAGTGCGATCCTGGCACAGCACGTAATAAAAGTTGGCACGCAGATCCGCCCTCCCACTGTGATCTGCATCCGCTTTATGTGAACCCGCCGGGCGCACGAGACAGACAGGCAGGCAGCTAGTGACCCTTCGTGAGTGGAACGTACAGTAGGTAACATCATATCGTATGTACCCACGGCCGGCGCGCATCTCATCACCTGCCTGCAGAACCGGCGATTGTAAAGTTTGTAGGTATTATATATCTGGATATTTGCTGACGGAGAGGAGACGACCGTGCGGTGACTGTGACCGTTGATACATGGTTGGAGCACTATCCGTAATAAGTGCCACGGTGTTGACTCTTAGAGCGTCTTTAGCAAACCTTTTAAAATAGAAATCTATAAAACACGGATACATGTGACGGAAAACATGTTTCAAGAGTCGATTTAAGCTACGGCCCAACAGATACGGTAACGATGAACGGTATCTTCCAGCCGCATGGTGCCGCCGGGCTTCCTCGGACGTGAGCGGCGTGCCTCGGCCTCCGGCGCTCACCCTTTGCCGCCTTAGCCGTCCGGCCTCTGGAGCAGGTTCGGATTTAGGCAGGGAAGCGAGAAAAGAAGACCGGACTTCGCCGGAGCCGCGAGAAATTCATGACTGGAGCCCTCTGGTACGGACGGCGGCGCGCATGGAAGGCGGAGAATACACACGCACACCCTACCCCTATGAGCACCTCCGAAAGACTGAGCCGGCATATCATCTTGAAATTTACGAAGTCACCGTAAGCACCTCGTCGTCGACCGGAACGTCTCCTCCCACTGAATGCGCATCGCCGGAAATCCTGGTATAAATCCAAGAATAAATGCAAGCATCTAGATTTGAACCCTGGTGGGCTGAAGATACCACAATCCCTTTAACCATCCAACCCCAGGTTGGTTCGTAAATTCTGGCCAATTTGTGGCCTGTATACTGCCCTCCAAAGTGTAGATACGTTTCCGGTGGCCTGTAAAACGTATACAGTTTCGCAAACTTTTACATGATCCTTTCTGGACAAAAAATTGGACCGAAACCGTAAACTCTCCGGAATTTTACAGGTTTAGCGTTTTTAAAGAATCTAGCGCTCTTACTATGTATCGGAGGGAGTAGTGTACTGTATATACAGGTGCTCATGCATTGTCGACTTTCCCCCGGTTCAACTTTCATCGTGCACACCTGACCTGTCTCCACCATGCCATTGGCATTGCCATGCATCAACAGGAATAGACCACAGTGTGCGTACCTGCCTCTCCATCTTCTCTCAGACTTTCCATCGTGCGTGCTCTCACGAAAAGGACTGCCCAAGGATGCCGCACCACATGATATCTTGGGATGGAAGTCCTGTGATCTCCTCTCTCTTACATGCATGCATGTGGAAAATCCGTGCCATTCTATCCATGTACTCCCTTCGTTCCTAAGTATACAAGTCTTTCTAAAGATTTTAATATGAACTAGGAGTACATACGAAGCAAAATGAATGAATATACACTCTAAACTAGGTCTATATACATCCGTATGTATAGTTCATAGTGAAATCTTTAAAAGACTTATATTTAGGAACAGAGAGAGTAGTATAGCAGTACCGGGACGTGGTCTACTGCGACCAACCATTTGTCATCACCCTCCTCCGTGCAAGTCCATGCTTTTAAAGTGCTCACTGGATGAGCAAAAAAAAATGATTTATTTTTAAAACAAGGCAAATGAATTGCCATTTTCATCAATTACGAAACTGTTTAAAACAGATTGCCGAGGTTGTAGCCAGAGCATTTTCACAAAGTCCTCTCCCCCTGGTACGAAAATTTACAAAAGACTAAAATGTTCACCAAAACAATGTGGCGCGTTCTGCCAAAAAAAACCCGAATGAGTGCACACTGTGAATTACTCGCAGCAAAAAATTCCACTTTGAAGAGAATAACTCGCTATGCTCACTGACTTAACTCTGAATTTTGTTCCAAGACGCTGTTTTCCCTGATACTAGTATAAAACAAGGAAAAAACTGAAGAAGTGCTGGTACAGAGAGAGCACCAATCCTGCCTGGCAATGTACTGGAAAGTTCTATTATTGCCCAGGGTGGGTATGGCTGCTAAACTACTGGGGTTTGCCTGCCGCTTACAAGGGGATAAAAGTGCGTAAATCGCCCATGTGTTTTCTTCTTCTAGCAAGTCCAGCCCTGTGGTGGTTCAACGAGCGTGATATCATGATCTCGTCATGTTGCCGCATCATGCTAGGCTGCTAGCTTTCCCTTTCGTCTCGAGCTTGTGGGACAAAGCGCCACAGATCGACTGCGATATCGAGCTCCTTTTGCTTGTGGAACCTGTAGGTCCGAGGTAGATCATAGCGCAGCTGTAACAAGGAGGAAAAGGAGCACGTTGCAGATATTACCACAGCACAGCAGGTGTGAAGCAAAAGACATGGTTTCGGCCCAGAATCCCGAATTCAGAATAACCTTCCCATAAAAAACAAAAAGGTATTTATCCTCGTTTTAAGCAAGACAAGAAAGGCTAGCTTATTTCTCCGTTTCAAATAACATTACCTCACACAGAACTTCAGCACTGATTGCGTTGCAATTTCGCAGGGCTGCCTTCTTGATGTACTAAAAGATCAAAAGCACAAAAAGAAAATGAACACTAGATGAGCATTTCTTCCACATGAAATGTACAAAATGGAAAACGGACAAAATATCGAATATGGTTAGGTTCATCGTGTACAAAATTGAGTAATTCCTTTTGGAGCTCCAATGTTCTCTACAAAGCAGGCATTAAAGATGTACACGGCAGAACTTGCTTCTCTCGTAGAAGTCTTGTGCAGAGAATAGACAGCTTGAGATGCAACCTGTGAATAATAAACAGATATTAAAAACTTACTGCAAAACTAAGAACGTCTTTCATTAACTGCTATAGTAAACTGTTGCTCTGACAACCTTCAAGCCCATAGAAAGGAATTCCATGTCAGCTCCTTTTCGCTTTGTCCCAAAGGGAGGATTCATGACAACAGTGTCGACAAGAAGCCCTGCACCATATCTCTTATAAGGAACTCAAAAGGTTATGGGCGCTTTTCATTGTTAAAAGCATCTGTATTTGTGAACCAGTGTAATTCATTTCACAAGAACCACACTTTACATGTGTTCCTTTTGCTAACATGATTATATTTCATCTACTTTCCTTGCAAAAAATCATCATCTACTTTCTTTTACCTGCGCAAGCTACACGAAATACTAATTATCCAGCCAGCTTGGAAAGCATTTTCAGCTAGGATACTGAATTGGTATCAAAATGATGTCCTAGACATTATTTACTTATGTATTGAATATACAAAAAGGGCAGTAAGAATGATGCTGAAAAGAACTTCCACAATGGTAGCAGAAAATAGTGTATGAGAACCAATAGATAACTAAAGTTTCGATGAGCCTACACAAAATATATTACCACTGAAGAAAAATACCTTTTAAATTTAAGTTCTTTATGTCACACTGAATTAAGTCGATATCCAGCTGCATAACAAAACATTTAATGAAAAGAAACATGTCATTCACATGTTAAAGTATAGTAGATCCTAGAAATAGCAAGTTACTGTGTCAATCCTCTCACATACTACTTTCAGCCCTACCTCTACCTCACCAACATGTACTTAACCATTTAAATTTGATCACTGGTACCAAAAGGGTAAAAACCATGCAAGAAGAACATCAGAGTCAACAACACCGGGGTTGTTATTGCTGACGAAAAGGCAGCGAACATAGGGATTTGACAGGATAGCTTAGCATATTCATGGAGTACTGAATTCAACATAACTTAGGTGAATGGTTTTCTGTGTTGAGGGGTGTGTTTCTGACCAGTATTGGAGTTCAGGGTTTAGAGGGGTATTGCACTTATCTCATATAGATACTACATTTAGGGTCAACTCCAGAATTACATTCTCCTTGCTAAAAAGAATCCTTCAGAACTGTATTTGGTACAAGCTAAGGCCCACAACCTTGTCCCTACGAATTTCTTAAGAAGCATATAACGTTATGCTAAAGGCAAGAGCAAATGGGGACTTAAAACAGTTTTCAGCTAACTGCACTTCCAAGTTGTCATCCTTTGATCAACTGTAGGAAGCGCTCGAGATAATAGACTAAGCAGACCCGTGGAAAATTCTGCGTGATACTCCCTCCGTCCGAAAATACTTGTCATCAAAATAGATAAAAAGAGATGTATCTAGAACTAAAATACATCTAGATACATCCCCTTTTATCCATTTTGATGACAAGTATTTCCGGACGGAGGGAGTATTTAACTAATTATAGAGGGAAAAGAGTCAATATGAAGGTTTATTTGCTTCAGATAAAAGCAATTGTTGCATTGGAAACGAAAGCAACAGCATACCTCCAGATCAGTAGCATTTTCTTGAGCAAGTTCAAGGGACTGGAGGTCAATATCAATACCAGCGACATGCCTGTCATTCCGGAATCGTATTGAACAAGATTAGGAATATCAAACAACAGAATAACCAAAAAAATCGTAAAGATGCCCAATTGGTACACAAACACGTCGGTGTATAGTTCATGACAGTAACAGACAAGCATTTAAAATATTGTGCAGCATATGAGTTCGTTACATGCCATGGGAATGATAGTGTCACATACTCATCATGTTTCGTAATGATATTTATGCAACATCATTTTGACCAGCATCTAGAAATTTCAAACAAAAAATATATGAGGTAAATTAAAGTATAATAATAATAGAAACAGTTTTATTTTCTTAGATCTTCAGTACGAGTAACTAAGTTACAGACAAGGCACCAAGGCAGGTGGATCAGTGAGCTTTTATGGTAGTTTACTGTCTACTAAGACCAAGTACTGGTAAATCAGCACATAAACATCATGAAGCAATGTAGTGCCTACTAGTTAAACTCTTGGTGTCCCCCAAAAACATGGTGTACCTTATACTGCACAATCAATGAGCAAACCATGGCACACGTAACCAGTCTTCAGTTCTCCATCCAGTTACAGTTTAAAGTAGGTGTGCAAATGATGGCGCGCGAATTATGAAAATGACAACGCTATTGTACGGTTAAGGAGCGAAATCTCTGTTGATACCAACTCTGTTGTGTGCAAATTATGGCATGGGAATTTTAAAATGACAACGCTGTTGTATGGATAAAGAGCAGAGATCTCTGCTGATACCAACTCGGAAGAAACAATTGTAAATAATAACTGAAGAAAACGATTACCAAAATACTAAGAGCTTCAACGCACTCACTCGGCATCCAGCAGAGCACTCGCGACAGCCAGGGTACCACAGCCGCACCCAAAATCAGCCACCACTTTACCAGCTATGTTATCGAAGCTGTTCTCAGCCTGACAGATTCAGCAAATCACCATGAGAAAGATAAAAGCAGAGGCACACCAGAATCACTAGAATTTTAGCATCCAAGCACGCCCAACAAGCCTACTTATTAGCTATCTGTCTGCCTCACTGTTCAGATAAAAATAGCCAGGCAAGACATTCCTAAAGGTTGAAGCACAACTTGCAAGCAGCTGAACATTCAAACATTCCCAAATTTGTACTACAGGCAGTATATACAGAGCTAAAAGAACTAAAGCGTGAGCAACAACTTGTGCAGAATCTTCTACGGCAAGCCTACTAGCCCACTGCCGGAGTAGCTTGCCGGTTTTGGGCATGGAGCCGCGGCCGCGCGCACTCGCGGCGTCCAATTGCAGACAGAATCACATCACAGCAAGTACCAGGATCGCATCCATGCATAAAGGGGCATATGAGAATCGGGGCGGGGTACTACCGTGTAGAGCATCCTCGACGCGATGTGGGGGCCCGTCGCGTACTGCTCCAGCTCCACCTGTACCCATCACCTCCGCCGGCGACGGCGGCGGCGAAGCTCAGATAAGGTCATGCTTGTTCTGGAGGCGAATCGAGCGGCGGATGCGGCGGAGGGTACCTTGGGGTCGGAGAACTGGGTCAGGCCCCCCAGGAGGCCCTCCAGCTGCTTCAGCTTCATCTCCTCCTCCCCTCGCCGTCGCCGTCGCCGTCACGGAGTTGGAGATGTGCCCTCTCTTCCTGCCGGCGAGCCAGTGGCGCCTCCGACGGCCAGAGGGCGGCCTTTTCCCTTAGGGCCGGCCGTCGCGGGCCGGACCGCAATACCAGGCCTCTATTTTGGCCCACCTGTAAGGTCCAATGCCAGCCCAAGAGCCCATCACGCCCAACCCCAAAACGAGCCCAGTACGAGAGTGGGTGGAAACTCGGTACAGGCGGATGGTCTCTCTCTCTCCTTCCTTTCCTTCTCGTGCCGTGCGGCGGCCGGTGGGCTCGAGACCGCCGTCGCCGTCGCCATCGCCATCGCCGCCGGCTGCCTCCTGCTCCGTCCGTCCCCGCCGCTGGCGAGACCAGCACTTCCCGTGGGCGGCGGTGCACGTAGCAGGTACGTACCGCCCGCTCGTCCTCCGCCCCAGTTCTCCGGCTTTGCGCTTGAGCAAGCAGCATTTTTTTTCCTTGCTAAATAAGCTAGATTTCTTCCCCTGCACAAAAGGGGTTCCATTTTGTTCCAGCGCGTCATGGTCTGAGCTCGTAGTTTCCTTCATCTTCAATCTATACCGAAGTTTAATTACAAGGCTAATTAATCTGTACCATCTCTGAAGTATCATTCAGTTATAATTGCTTGAATATACACTTTCATGCCCCGGCCAGAAACAAAGTCTTTCCATTTTCTACAACATGTGTGATTGATCGTACTACTTAGACATGAACTCTGCACTCTTGGAGAAAACTGCTTGAAAGGATCGCCGATTCAGTTCAGAATGAATTTACATCTGAATTCTGCACAAATTTTTTTTAGCCAAGTAGATGTGCTTTACTTTTACTGTACATCACAAAGGAAAACGAAAGGACTGATGGTATAGGCATATAGCATCGCATGCCATGCCATGCACTCGGATGTTAATGTCTTCTTGACTTCACCAGCATGTTGCAAAGGGTGGTGTGTGTGCCACGTTTTCTGAATAATGCGTGCTGCTTAATTAACTATAGTTTTCTTTCTCTTGCATGAAGTAATCTATTTATGAAAGTAAATGCCCCATTAACAACGCAACTTAATAAACCCATAAAACCCCCTTGGGTTGTGGCCATTAAGGGGCCATAAGGTCGGTCTTTGTCAAGATATAATGTGACACGCCATGCCAATGTCTCCTCTTCCGAGAGATGCAGGTAGACAGGAACCAGCATCCCTCCGGTCCCTCTTCCCCCCACCCCCAGCCCTAGCAGTAGCCAGCTTCTGAAACCCCTCCATGGATTTCGGTTGCTTCCAGCCCCACGCGGGGAGCTGCGATGACACGCCGCTTGATTTCCATGTGCAGCAGAGTGCCCACTATGATCTCCACTCCCTTGATCGTTCGTTCGAG
The DNA here is from genome assembly GCF_018294505.1 of Triticum aestivum. Classification (NCBI taxonomy): domain Eukaryota; kingdom Viridiplantae; phylum Streptophyta; class Magnoliopsida; order Poales; family Poaceae; genus Triticum; species Triticum aestivum. Next base: position 82,160,242 of record NC_057812.1, read on the forward strand.
CCTGTCGGCGGATCAATTGGCCCCTTTGCGGCCTTCTATCCTGACTACTACCCACAAGTTGCGACGACCAAGGCTGTCATCGGCGATGCTTCATCAATCGTTCATAGTTCTGGACCTCACCTGCCTCTGCTGACGCCAAAACTTGAGGTTTCACAACTCATAGGAGGCGGCCTTGGATCGTACAAGACCTATGAGATGAGCCGCCGGTTTTTCCCAAGAAAGAAGGCCTCCAGTAAGGCTCTCAAGAGGGCTAATGTTGTCAAGGGGCAATGGACACTGGAAGAAGACAGGTAAGAATTAGATATGTTGTTTCATGCTTCGTTCAGTATTGTCTCTGTTTGCAGCGCTGTAAGTCTGTGTTATTACTTGCTATCTGTGTTGTTAAGTTCGTTCTTGCATCTTTTACAGGAAATTGGTGAAGTTAGTGGAGCAGTTTGGACTGAGGAAATGGTCTCAGATAGCGCAAATGTTGCCTGGAAGAGTTGGAAAGCAATGCAGAGAAAGATGGCACAACCATTTGAGACCTAACATCAAGGTTTGTCTCTCCAACTTCCGTTTGAACTGAACCGAGGGGTCAAATCTATTTTGATCTCCTTTATATTCTGTAATAAATGGAATGCCTACAGTTATGTCTTTTGCTTTGACTGTGTTTAATGAAATAATAAACTAATTAAGCTCCAAAAAAACTATTTTGAACACATTTAGTGAGATTTGAATGTCGTTGGTCAGTCTGCAATACATTATGGGTGCACTAAATTTGGGGAATTATATACATGATGCCATTTTTGGTTTGCTTATATCAGATTCATGGGTGGGGATAGTATTTAGTACTAGATTTGCAATCTAATTCAGCTTAAAAAAACTAGTTTGAAACTTTGAATACATTCAGGGAGATTTGAATGTCATTGGGCCAGCCTGCCCTTTATTAAGGATGCACTAAATTTTGGGAGTAATATAAGCGATGTCTTTTTTGGTTAGCTTTTATCAGGTTGATGGGTGGGGAATGGGTATAGTACTTAGTACTAGAATGGTTCTTATCCATGATGATAGAATCTCAAACCGGCACTCAAAAACTATTTTTGTACCCTTCTAGTGAGCCAAACAGAAGAAAATTCTAACCTGACATGGCCACATGGGACAAGAAAACATAAACTGAGGGGAAATATTATTTTTGAAAAACTAGAAACAATGCATCATGGAAAATTATGTTGTTGACCAGAGCCATAGAAGTTCAAATAACCTTTGCCCCTATTAAAATTTTAAAAATTACAAAATGTTTAATGGTAAATAACAATAATGGATAAATATCATGGTGAAACCAAAAAATGGGGCATGGATGTTTCCAAATCTGAAATATTTTTGTCAAGTTCTTTTTCCTGAAATCTTCTCATATTATCTGTGTAGTATTCATGCTTGAAATAAACTTTTTGTGCGTGGATGAAACCACAAATGCAGAAAGATACTTGGAGTGAGGAGGAAGACATGGTTCTAATACAAACACACAAGGAGGTTGGCAACAAATGGGCAGAGATAGCTAAGCGCCTGCCTGGGAGAACTGAAAACTCCATAAAAAATCATTGGAATGCAACCAAGAGAAGGCAGTTTGCACGGAGGCGGACCCGCACAAGCGCCAAGAATCCCAAATCTGGGACCCTTCTGCAGAACTACATCAAAAGCCTTGGAATTGGCTCTAGCAAGGTCACTGCTGCTCCACTAGCCCCAAAAGAACGTCCACTGTCACCATCTTCACCAGCATCCCCAACACAAAATCTGGCACAGGTGAGTGACAGTTGGTCAGAATCCAACCCATCCAACATAATGGTCAGCGAAGGACTATTCAGCACAGATGACAGACAGGCTGACTCTTGTGAAGAAATTCTGGTCCCTACATGCGATGACTTTTCTATTGACATGTGTGATGGTTTATTTGACACAAAGGAGGATGAGCAATACCCGGTTTACAGCATAGATGATGATGTTGACATGGACTATATCTTCAACCATATGGACTACACTATTAAGATTGACCATGAGATAGATATGGAGATGGCATGGTGTGATGACGCACTCGCAAACATTGAATCTGGATCATCGCCATTGGTGACAGTGGCAGGTCCAGCAGAAATCAAGACTGTCCAGGTGAAGGAGGAGATGAATCTAGTTGAGCTGGTCACACGTACAGAGACTTGACATTATTATATATGCATGCTATTTATAGGTAATATGACGACCTTTTGGATGTTACTATGGGACCTGCTATTTATAGATAATATGACGACCTTCTGGTTGTTTCCGTAGATTATATGACGACCTTCTGGATGTTTCCATAGATTATATGACGACCTTCAAATGTATTATGGAACCATATTGACATGATAAAAATGGTAAATAAGACCATGTGTATTATATGGCTTGAAAATGAAGTGTTTATTATATATTGAATTAATGTTTGAAACATGTTTCTCATTTCATTATTATGGTATAGTTACCTAATTTTACTTTATTTTCGTTATGGAAATGGAGATGAATTGCTATACTTTTATGAACATTTATGGATAACATGTCAGTGCCGTGGTGACTTGTTGTTTGTAGCTATGCACTGACACGGTGCACTACACTTAATTCAAACTGAGAGATTGTGTGGTCAATTCAGCATCCAACATTCAGATAATTCTTCTCTCAAGTTTAAAATAACACACAATATGATTGAATAGTACATAATAGGTTGTTTTAAGTTAGAACCCATTGATAAAAGAAAGCATTGCATTAAATTTTTATCACATCGACCCAACGTAGGACATCTGCGCTCAGGCTCAGCTCATACAACCATTCATTCTTTGTTCAACTGATCCAGGAAATTTCGTTGATACCTGCACACGATCGTAATAGGTAGTTAAGAAAAAAGTTTAATAGGCAAAGACATGTTTAAAAAGGAAACCTTTTTATTGATTCTGCACAAGCTGTTCTAGTCTGATACTTCAGTTTCTGTTGGTAATGCAAATTGGGATTTTATTCCTTTTTTTTTTACATGTTGGCAATCTTGTTCAAATATAGTACTGTATTCCTTTCAAAAAGAATGTTTAAAAATCAAATCATATAATTTACTAAAGTATGAGCTGTTGATATGAGTTTTCCTTTTTGCTGAGATAATTTATTTTTAAAGAACATGGTTAATGTTAATAAGGCATCATACTTGGAGTCTTTTATTAATAGCTGAAGAAAAAAATTACCCTATATGCAGGGAAGGGTCACAATCATGATGAAAATACTCCTGTTGATTAGCTTGATTAGCATGGCCACTAGACCCACTAGGTCCAACATCCTGGCAAGACATTTGCAGCACATTTTCCACACTAGTTTCTTGTATCTGGTACAACAAAGAGGTAAAAATTGAAGCACGCATAGCTCACACTGCTTTCGAATATATGTGACGAACTCAGCCATTAATTTACCATTCCCAATAAAAACCACAGCCATGGAATTTTAACAACAATATAAATACCTTCTTTTGCCAAGAAATCTATGGTCCATTGTGCATTTCCATCGAACAAGCAAAAAAAAATATATATTCAAAAACCCGTTGAAAGAGCAGGACATTATCATCGTGGACTGTCTCATATTTCAGTTGCACGATCTTTCTTTAGTTAGGAGAAAGAAACTAGATGATTGACAATTTAATGAAATAACCGAAACAATACGAAGTCGGCTAGTGCTAACTTTCCCTCCATATATATGTTTTTATTTTATCACTGAGGCTTCCCTGTACTGTGTATGGAACTCCTGAGCGTGTCTAAATGAGGATTAACCAAAATAATTTGTGTATATATGGCACATTCAAGCTAAGCCAATGCTGGAAATAAAATAAAATGATTAAAAACCGTGAGGGAAGAGATGAGGTTTATCACTCATATTGATGTATTATACCTTCTTCCGTAAGTCTTTATTAACATCTTGCAGTTGTTGTTCCTGCACAAATTAGTAATTAGTAATTCTGGGGCCTCTACGCTGAAAGAAATATATTGAACAAGATCAGGGCTTAACAAGACGACACACGTGTTACCTTGCGCTTGAGCTCAAAGAGCTGATCAAGTGACTGTTGGCTCTGTATAAGTCATACACAGAAATAGCTAGTCAGCATGACATTCTACATGTTAAACAAATCTGATCTCAAACATTTACATATTATTACAGCATGCATCTGAAATCTGAACCTACGACTTGTGAAGTACATATATGGAAATATGATCACCAGTGAATTTACTTGACTATGATGATGTACCTTTGTCGCCCTGATATGTTTGAGAGATATCTCAATTTGGTTCTCAAGCTGCTCAAGTTCCTTCATGTTAAGTGGGCCCAAGTCCTCGCCAAGATGATTTCTGTAAAAGATCAATAATTTAATATAGGCACTAACAGCTCCTCTCCTCTCTGTAATTTCTCTATCTTCTCTCAACTCTCTAGTACACACATACACGCGTACTCCATTAATCACTCCATGCTCTCATCACTTCCTAAACTCTCTCCATGATCAAGACGACCGGGAACCATCTGGAGTATATGCATGTGCTTCTCCTATTTATGATCTCTTCTTGCATGCAGGCCATGCGATCACACTAAATCTACCAATGAATCTTCTAATGCAGCAACTAAAATGCACGCAGCCACACAACACACACATGTCTGCGTCTACTAATGTGTGTTTTACCTCCATCTCCCTCTAAGAACACGCATGCTAAGTCCATGTCATCCATGCTCGCTTAGACACTAACTCAACTATAAAATGCATGACAATATTAAAGAGCAATCGATCACCTGGTAAGTAATTAATGATCGACATGATTGATATATCTAACATTTCGTATAGTTGGCTAGCATACCTCTGAGTTGTCTGTAGGAACTCAACTCTTGTCTTCAGCTTCAAGTACTCCTGGTAATTGCTCTAGTTTGGATAAGAAAAATTAACAACCCACTGGTCAAGTAATCGAGTGAAATCATGACTATAATACAGAACTACATTATGCATAAACCATATATATGTATGGTTGTTTACAAGGTACTGCAAAAACTTTCTAGGAGATAATAGCTATGTGACAATGAAAATAGAACGGTATGGCATACTATAAGATACTGCTAATGAAATATTCCAAAGTTGATAATATGAATGACGAAGCGTACATAAATTAGCATATATAGTAGTTTTTACATCACATTGAAGTTAGGGGGTAAGTCCTCTCCAGCGTTAATTAGTTTTGTTTTCAGAAAGGGATATTAGACCCATCATGTGAGAGCTCTGTACATGTGCAAATGTTCAGAAAGTTTTATTTCATTCCGTTAAATACTTACTGCTACTCAGAAGCAGTAGATGGAGCTCTTATATTTCACCATATATACCACTGCATTTAATTAACAGTTTAGATCCAAATATCCAATTTGAATTATTACTTTGCTTTATGTATTGATACTTGATTTTCCATGAGCCGTGAAATTACATTAAACACATTAATTCCAGTCACCAAATTGCCATAATCTGATCCTGAACATAAATCCTATCCAAGACTAACAGTTCACAAAATGCACGTGGCACGCCATGTATATACTTCTAGAAACACCGCTCTAGTGTCTAGTGCATACTGTTCGGTTTTGCACATGAAATGTATATGAAGCAACAGTGTTGAAAAGGTTACTTGTTCAGTCTCCGGAGTTGCAGTTGCCTCGGAGTTGAAGTTGCAGCTGCGGTACCGCTCTAGTGTCTTGTACATGCTGTTGAACAACAAGAAAAATGGATTATAGACAAGCTTTTGAAAGAAGAAAATCATGAAATATCTCTGACCCAATCAACGTAACGTAAGAGTTCATTACATTGTAGTGTGGCATGACCAAACGAATTTGACATTGCTGAATCGTTTGGAGAACAGTTATTTCTAAGTCGACCATTTCGCTTAAACAATTGGATGTAAATATAGACCACCTTTGGGTTGAAGGGTTTTTCTAAGAATCTGTAGGATTTAAATCCATCGGAATTTTCCCTATGAAGGTCCCTATTCCAAACATGCCTATTCTGTAAATATTAATTGTACCATATCTTTCATTAACGAATAGACGGTACTCCAGCCGATTTTATGAAAATTTAAAGCTATGGACTAATTTTAATTGAGAAAATTAGGATATTGGCCACATCACAGATCGGTACTCAAGAAGTGTATTGTAGCTAGCATAATGTAACCTCTAGTGCGGTCCGGTCCAATTTGTACAAAAGGCAGTTCTTATTTGGTGCACACTGCACAAACACATAATACACATGTCCTCAATTGTTCCTCTAAAAAAACATGTCCTCCATTGTCACCGAGAGAACTGGAACATTTCTCTGATAACGTGAAGTATTTTTTAAACTAAATTTCTTGCTACTTTCTCTATTAATTTGTTTCGTAAGAACATGTTATTCTAGAAAGGAAGAAAATGCTGTTAAGTTTGGGAGCGGCGATAGTGGCGTGTCGGCGGCTCGTTCTAGCGGTGGCAGTGGTCGTTCATGATCCATGGATCTCGATGTAATTTTTATTATGTTTTGAGGTGTTTTATATTTTTTATGAATCTTTATAATAGATCTGTGCTCTTTTCGCAAAAAATGGTGTAGCTATGTGTACTAAGATATAAAAAAACTATTTACATTTGTAAGGTTAGAGAAAATAACGCTTTGTAAGAAAGCCACGAATCGGCAAACCAACCCTAGACACCACAACTTGATCCGATCCGTGCGCCGCCGGGCAAAGCCTGCGCGGCGCCGGGGAGGCTGCTTCTCGTCGGGAGCTAGTATGGAGGAGCTTGTGGGCTACTACGGGATGGCGACGGTGCTACGTGGTCAGGTTGTTGCTGTCGGCAGATGATGTTTGGCGGACGAATTGGCGATCCAACGCGGTGATCTTCAACGGTGGCATGGCCTAGCTACGTCACTAAAGAGGAAGTCGGTGCATGGTCCTGGATGGCAGCAAGCTCGACATCAAACCCCAACTTGTCGCGCAGTGGCATGGACGTTTTCTCTTCTTCAGGTTTTCTTTAGGGAGTCTTCGAGTTTTGTTTGGGGCAGCTAGGTAGCGACTATGTCCTCGTCTAGGAATAATGTTCTCCTTGCTCTTTTTCTATTCCGTTGGTGTGTTCATCAACCTCGGAGTGTGTGTGGAGCCGTGTCTCTGGCAGGTCTTCCAAGATCCGGTCGGTTTTAGGTTTTCGATGGATCCGTATATATTCGGCCGGCGTTCATGGTCTTAGGAGTTTCCGCAGGACCGTTTTTTCTTCTCCGGGGTGGGAAATCTCGGCCGCCGGCATCTCCTGGTCTGCATCGACAACATCCCGACCGCTGCTTCTGCAAGCCGCTAGGTTTAGAAAAGTTTGCTCCGTAGGTGGCACCAAGCTTTGCTCATGGCGTGCCGCGGGTGGAATGATGCAGGAGGAGGAAGATTTCGGCACCCCCAAGGATTTGACAGTATTCTTATCTATCTGTGTGGGTGTGTTTGCAAGGACCTACGACACGTAATATATGGCCTTGGGCCTTGTCGCAAAAGAAATAAATTGACAGAAAAAAAAGTAAGTTTGAGACTTAACATGCCATTTTGCCATTAGAAAAAAAAGGGGTTCCATACGATTATGGCATGATGGCGCGTGCTCAATGCAAAGTAAAGCAGGGTACTGTTACATCACTTTTTTTCTTTTCGAACAGGCAGTACTACGGCAGCAATAATACCCTCGAGCTACAGTACGCGTCTTCACGTGTTTGCTACTACTGCCTTGCTTAACTCGCCCTGCTGCACTGGCCGGGCGGTTCGCCCGCTGGCTGAGCTAGCTAGCTATACCATGGTACTCCTACTAGCAGCAACATCTCACCTGTCTGTCCGTCTCTGTCAAAGTTCTACGGCCGACCGGTGGAGACGACGACGACGACGACGGAGCACCGGCCGGCCGGTCACATGCCATGCCATGCCATGCCTGCCGGGAAGAACATCGTAGGAGGATAAACCCTGACGATCCATCGTTTCCTAGGGTCACTTTTCCGTCTTTTTTCTCTCCGGCCGCGGCCGCGTGCGAGTACGGCGCCTGACCGGCGTAGGGAGAGGGGGGTGGGTGGGGAGACGAGGCCTCAATGGAACAGTGGAATTGGATCCCAATGGAACAGTAGTAGAATTGAACAGTATAATTGGATCCCAATGAAACAGTAGTAGAATCTATAGCTAGCTAGAGAACGACACACACACACCAGGAAACTTGTAATTAGGTCGAGCAGTGCCTATGCACACACATAGTACTAATTAGATCTGGCCATGCCAGCCGGCTGGTACAGAGGCCGAGGCCATGTGCATCGCGCTATGCAGAGGCCACACAGCGTGGTGGTTTTGTCATCTCTTATGTATCGATTGAGTGAAAATGTCATTTTTATTAAGAAAAAAATGTCGACATAACAAAACAGGAAAGGGGTAACACCCAGCAGATGGATGGATGGTAGGGAAGAAGCAACAGATCTTTCCGCACAAGCTCTCATGAAAAATGAGGAATTGGTTTGTTTCTAGGGCACAGATCAAGTAGTATTAGCGCAACGAGAATCAGGTTTTTATAAGAGAAGAATGTATGTAGGATTTTAATCCAGCATAGGATTTTTTTTCCTATGGACGCCATTTGAGAAGAAGTTTGCCACTAATAACATTTTCCATGCCTTAACTTTAGGATTTTCTAACAAAAAGGTTATACCTCATGTTTTTTTTTCCTTTTTGCATGCACCTTTTTAAATATCTTAAAATTCTTTTGAAGTACTCAAATGGCCATGTCTGCAAAGTCCCGTGCTTTGGTTTCAGAAACCATGACGGTGCCCATTGCTGTTTTTTGTACTGAAGAGGCGACTAGAAGTGTGCAAACCTAAATAATATGCAGCTAGCTATCCAATTTTTTTTTACTGGATAAAGAATCAACCTTTAAGACTGCAAAATAAAGCCCCCATTTCACACATGCCTGCTCCGTAGATACTGTAACATCTCTTTTCTTAACGAATAGACAGTGGCCCTAACGATTTCATACACACAAAAACACATATGTTTAATTAGTTAATTAGGATATTGCTCGCTGCACATGTTGGCATTGGACAAATGCATGGGCGCTACCATAAGGTAACCTCAAATCCGGTCTAATCTGTGTAAGAAATTTTCTAATTATTCAGTGCACACAACACAAGCGCATTTTTCAAACCAAGAAACTTCGTGATGGGCCGGCGACATTTTGTTTTAGTTTTCAAATTTCTCGCCACCTCCTCTGTTCGTGTCTCAAATATCATATGCACATATAGAAAAAATGACGGCAAATTATACATTTTTTTGTGACTGGTCAATTTTACATGTCAGAGACTGTGTCACGTGTAATTAATTAGGAAGGAATGGGGTACCATTTCCCCCCTGCAACTTCTAGCTGCACTCTGCTGAACAAACTCTTAGACCATACAATAATAGTACGAGCATCTCATAAATCCTCTCTCTTCGTCAGTGTTTGCTTAGAGCTGCATACGATTATAGCTTAATGACGCGTACTGCCTAGTAATGTAAGCAATTTATATGTTCGGTCCTTGCCGTTGCGCCCTCCGGGTAAGCCCTCTCCGCCAGTGGACGACGATGAGGTACGTACGTACTACGCCTGTCTGTCAAATGTCCACGGCCAACACGCACTGCCACTGCCAGTACCGGGCGGTGAATTGAATTCATTCCATCGTTCACATGCGGCCGGAGAACAGCATGGTACTCCTGCTCCGGGATAGGACGAGTACAGCTGAGGACGAGCACGTACACCGATACATAGTATCGTTTTCTCCGTCACTTTTGCTCGCCTGGCCGCGTGCGCGTACGGCCGCTCCGACGAGTCACCCAGACAAGACGGAGAGAGAGAGGAGAGAGGGCCGAGGGCTCAATGGAACAGTAGAATTGGGATTGGTTCCCAATGGAACAGTAGAATCTCCACACACACACACACACACACACACACACACACACACACACACACACACACACACACACACACACACACACCAGAGGGGGGTCGAGGGCCAGATCTCCCAGGAACTCCCCGATGCAACAATGCAAGAGAGTAACTAGTGGCTGATTGATTTGCTTCCTGAGCTGGGCAACGGGCCGGCCGGCAGAGGGAGAAGAAATTAGTAAAATTGCTTGTGTGATTCTTGCAGAAACAAAAAGGTACTGTCTGCTCTATGTGTTTGCCTGCCCAGATCTGGAGATGCTACCTAGGAAAAACGAAGTGGTAGACTAGTATAGTTCTGAGTGATTCATCGATCGGCATGTGCGTGGCTAGTGAGGAGCGCAGAGCACAGGTCTGCCGAGAAAAAGAGCGTTGAGGGGAGAGGCTACGCGCTACGGGATATGGCTAGGATCGAGCCTGGACTGGATGACTCTGTCAGCTGCCGCCTACAGCGACCTCAACTCGCATAATAAACACCAGAAGAGGAAAGGGGAAGCACCCCACCTCGCGCTCATGGATGGATGGAAGACGCGGCGAATCCTTCCCCAAAACAGCAGCGAGGGAGAAGAGGGGCTACCATGGTAGCCATGCGTCTAAATGAGCAAATCTTCAAGCAAATTAACTTTTTCATATGATAAAACAAGTCAGAGGGTAGGATTAGTTAGATGCAGCGATTGTGTACCATGAGGATGTGGAGAACTCGAAGAGGCGGCCGCGGGTGGAGAAGATGATGAGCGCGACCTCGGCGTCGCAGAGCACCGACAGCTCGTACGCCTTCTTGAGCAGCCCGTTGCGGCGCTTGGCGAACGTCACCTGCCGGCTGATCTTGTTGTCGATCCGCTTCAGCTCCACCTTGCCGCGCCCCATCCTTCCGCCGCCTTGCCGCTCGCTGGCTCTCTTCTTCCCCGGCCTCTCTCTACCTCTCTCTTCTTTCCTCTTCTCCTCTCGGATAGCACTAGCCGGAGGAGGAGGAAGGAGGAGCTGTCGTAGAGTACTTGCTTCTCTTTAAAGTTTATGCTATGGTATGGTATGCTATGGCAGGACGGATGGCACCCTGGCCTGGCCTACGCATGTACTGCACCGCACGTACGGTGCGCTCCCGTCTTTGGGTTTGGCCCCTTTCCCTTTCCCCTATATCTCCCTTGAAGATTTCCTCCCCCTCTATCTCCCTCTGTCGTCCTGTCAGCCGTGCTTTCTCTGTCATCGCCGTACGTGGCCCGGCCCGCCCGTCCCGTCGATCGCTCCCCCTAGGCCCTACCTGCCTAGCTTGGCTCGGCAGCGGCCATGGCTCTCCTCTCGCCGCGCCACCGTGCCGCGGCCGCTCGGCAACAGTGACGGGCGGGGCCGGCCGGAGCGGAGGGGTACAGTACGATCCGACGTGTCGACTGCTTCCAAGCACCAAAGCTTAGCTACGCCATCATTTCGTCGAGAGAAGAACTTCATTTTAACCTCGGCGGCCCAGACGATGGATCATGGATCGATGGATGGATCATGGATCGACGGCGTACCGGTACGATTGGACTCCTCCTCCCTGCTCGGGTTATGAGACACGTACGGCGGCTTTGGCAGACTTGAAAATTACATTTTTGGCCCCAAATTCCCCGTTTGATGTGTGGTGGGAACTAGCGGTGGGAATTTGCGGGGAAGCTCTATCCCGGCTGAAATTGGGAGGCGACCAAGGAAGAGACGCCTGTGAATTGACCTCACCTCTTTAATTCCCTTTCCACTTCCCACATCAACTTCTTCTTTTTTTTGCTGGTGCCCTCATCAACTTCTTTGCCCCCAATCAACAGCGGATTATATGTCTCGTACCCCGGCAATGCTACACATACAGGTTTTTACAGGAGTTTACAGGAATGATTTGATGTGGCAGGTTTTCATTGGGTGTAAGGGGAGGATGCGGGCCCATCCCCATGAAAATCAGGATGGGATGGTTATTATGTTTGGAAGGAGTCCGCAAGAGCCTGTAAAGCCCTGTACGTGTAGCATTTTTGCTCGTACCTCTTTTACTCTCATCCCGTATCACTATTTTGCTCCAAACAAGGGCCCGACTGCTCACAAATGGATTCCGTGACTCTTTAAAGAATAAATGAGTACATTTTTTGCACATAGAAAAAGGGTAGTTGCACGTTCCTACAAACGCAAACCCGTGTATGTTTTTAAGAGCAACTGCATGGCAAAACAAAAAATGATTTCAAATCGATTCTGCAAAATAAATTTAAGAGGTAATATCACCAGAAGTCATAGAACTTGCGCTCCATGTTCAGTTTAGTGCTAAAACTTTGATAATACGGAATTGTGGTCATTCAACTTGTCCTCGCGTGCAAATACGGTCACTTCATCCATCTCTAGACACATATTGTGCTTACGTGGCATGCCAACGTTGCTATGGCCCACTATTAGTGACTGGAACAGCACGGTGCTATGTGTGATGTGTGCATGTTCTTTTTACAGATACACCCCGCTCTTATTTAATTGTAGAAGCTCCTCATCAGCACGTCTGGGCCTGCTTGTGAGGAATAAATCTCTCCTTTTTTGCGGATATATATAAATCTATCCTTGACATGGGGTCCACTTGTCACCGCGTGGTGGTATGAGAGGTATGAGAGGAATGGAACTCACGAGCTCATGTACCGGCATACCCTTTGCCAACCAGGATGCTAAGTAGATTGTCACGTTAAATAAGAGAGACAAATTAATTTATAGTAAAGTCAGGCTTTTTTCTCGATTCTGTTTTTTGCCAGGTGTGACCGAAAAAACCAGTTTTCAGAAAATCTCGGATTTTGAAACCATAAAGTTCTAAATCAAATTTGAATTAAAAACCAGTCCAAGATATAAGCAGATTTTTTTATTCTGTTCCGAGAAATCCCGGTGGTCACTGAACCTCATGCCAAAATTTCAAATGTATTTTTTGAATTTAAACACGCATAACTATATCAACTAAGATTTGTATGCACATAATCATACAATGCAGTGCATATTTCGGTGCCACAGCTTTTGCTTCATCACCCATGGTCACTTGATTGATTCCAATGGTCTCCATCATTAATTTTAGCTGATATTTATTTGAACTCCAAGCCGGGGTCACCCAGCAGATGCGGGTTACTAACCGCTGGAATCATGCATAAGATTTGTTCTTTTCTAGGTTCAGTTATATATATTTTAATGCTAAAAATTTGAATTAAAAATTTGTTTGAATAAATTTGTGCGACTTTTTTGAAATTTCCGAGATTATCTAGAAACCAGTTTTTCTAGCCCGTACCGAGAAAAAGAAATGTTGGATACGATTAGTCGTTGTTGCCAACATACAAAATTATATGTTTCTCCTTAGACACATGAGCAAGTACGAATTTCGAAATGGAAACAAAATTCACTCATCCTTAAAAACAAATCAACAATTTTTTTTTTGAATTCGAATCATTTTTTGGTTGTCCCGGCAAAAATATATATTATTTATTGGGTTGACCAATATAATACAATATTCATCTCATTACTAGAAAGGCAAGGACGCCTTGTGTGGGTGGTTAGCACCCGTGACAAGAATGAATTTGGTTGTTGGTTCGAGAGCTCACATCACGATTATTTTTTAATCATTTCTGCAAAAATAACGTCACACGTAGCACCTCTTTTCTCTAAGGATGACGTCACACTAGCGCCTCCAGCACCAATAGTCACTGCCAGTGGGGCCATGCATGCATGTCACGCCACACAAGCGGCGGATACGCCCGCATATGTACTTTATGACCGTATTTGCACGATAATGCAAGTTTAGTGACCAAAAGTCCGTATTTTTAAAGTTTTGGCACTAAACTGAACATGCATAGCAAGTTTTATGACTCCCCGTAATATTAACTCTAAATTTAAACATACAAAGCAAATGTTCAAATAAATACAACTACAAATTGTAGAGATGATGGTCGCGCATTTGTGAAGTGCACAACTGGTGTAGAATAGTTGTGCAGTTCATATATGGACTACAGGAAAATTACAGATTCGATACAACAACTAGAAATAAAGGATGCTTGTAGATCATAGCATATGTACATGCAATGTCATTCTATGTGTTATATATTGTCGATCGACGTATCTTTAATTACATAGCTGTTTTTCTTTTCTTTACTGAGACACAGTAGGCTCGTTGTAATTCTTTCATGGATGTTATCTCCGTTCCTTCGAGGATTTATTATCTTAAGTATTCTTTTTGTAGTAGATAAATGCTGGCATGGTGGTGGTTCGACATCCGGCCTTGCGACAAAATTGTCTCTGGCTAGAATGCATTCGGTGGTCTTAACTTCTGTCTTGACACTAGTGCAGAACCGGGCAATAGCACCGGTTCGTAAGGCCCTTTAGTGCCGGTTCAGTAACCGGCACTAAAGTGTGGGCATTAAAGCCCCCCCCCTTTAGTACCGGTTCAGCACGAACCGGTGCTAAAGGGCAACCACGTGGCACGAGCCAGCTCCGGGGGCGCGTAGGATATTAGTACCGGTTGGTAACACCAACCAGTACTAAATGTTTGGGTGTGTTTTGGTTTTATTTTTTATTTTTACTTTAATTTTGTGTTTTCAATTTAATTTGGTGATTGTTTTACATTATAATGAGTTGTTAAATCATTAGGTGAAAGTACTGCATATTAGTTTGACTGGATGCATGTGGATCCTAGCTAAGTCATCAAGTATATGTCATATCCATATTATATATACTTGATCACCTAATCTTGTTATCGAGGTAATATGGATATGGAATATACTTGATCACTTAGCTAGAATCCATCCAGTTGAAACTAATCTGCGGTTTTTTTCATAAATGATATAATAACTCATCATCATCATCATATTAATATAAAAACTCTTGCATCATATATATCATCACCAACAACAGTTTTCATAGCTAGCTAAAAATCATCATATAATAGTCGTCTCATTACCACTACTTAATCATCATATAGTCATTACCGCTATCTAATCACCACCAACACTAGCTTAAAGAAGAAACATTTACTTGTACCAAAAGCAAAGATATCATCGAGTTCAACATGGTAATGATATTATAAGCGTTCATAACACCACAAAAGCAAATCACTCTTTGAGATTAAGTTCAGGACAAAGAACACGGACATGAGAGGTCAAGTACTAAGAGTATGAACTAGCTAATCACTCCTGCTGCTTTCTCTCAGGTAAAATAGCATAGAACATGTATAGCTTTCCTAATTCATCATATTGGAGCATGCAGATGAACCTGTCTCCTAATCGTGGGTTGCGCTTTCTGATTGCTGCCCTCTAGTACTTCTCTGCGATCGTTCACAATTTTGCTCCAGTCTTTTACTATTAAGTATTCCTCGCTATTAGAAATCATGAATGCACTAAAGTGCATTGTAGGATATCTTGGCCGTAAACTAACAATATTCATGGTACCTTTAGTCTCGATTCAATCAGGCACAACATTCATCGGGAGTCCCTGTTGAAGAACATCGTATAGTAACATACTTAGCAATGAAGTTTAGCTTTAAAAAAATAATGTATGCAAAAGATGCACTGAGAAGAAATAGTAGAAATTTTACCATCTTTCCTAAATATATGTGACCGTAGTTCAGTAAGAACACTATTGGTCGCACGTTTCGAGTACTAACATTTCTAAGTGCAGGAATTTTTTTTATCTTGACAGCATCAAGATCCTCAAGCCATGAAACATAATGACTTGTCTCCTCGCAGTTTAGTTCAGCCCCGGGACAGTGGACGGTCCTGTCTACTAAGCGCCAGACATGTTTGCTTGATTGGAAATAAGTTGTCAATATAAATTACTTGTCAACTCTTTTTGAATAAAAAATATCGAAGACATAAATATGGTTGAGAAACTCATATAATGGTAGAACTGGAAGCGTCTGCACATCAACCCAGATGTCTCTATTACCTTCAATATCATCTTCCGGACGAATATCAAAGGTGATAACCATATCAGGCTCAAATGCATAAGCCTTGCATAGTGCTTGCTAAGTTTTGCATTCAAAATAGGTGTATGTGTCTGCATTGTATAATTTGACGTTGAAGGTATAACCATGCTCGGTCTTCAAGTAAACTTTTTTGACCTTCATAATTTTGTTAGGACTGAAACCTATCTTATCCAAGACAAAAATTCTTGTATGGCAGGGGATACGCTAGTAAAATAGTGAAAAAATTAAAATTAAAAGTTGAAGCAAATGAAGCATAAGTCATGCTTAATTATGAAAAAAGACTTATCGTTCTGACTTATTGTATCCACTTCGAAGTTCTCATCCAGCTTGATGCTGAAGCGCCTATCATTAATTAGAAAATTTCTGCCGCACAGGCCGCGCTGGTCTTCGCAGTATTCGCACATAATGAAATCGTGTTCGTCGTCAGATGACATTCCTATGTTCATAGATGAAACATTAAACACTTATTAGTTCTATTAATTCAACTAATTCAACTAATTCAACTAGTTCTGTTAATTCAACTAGTTCAACTAATTAATTCAACTAAGCACTTACGAAAAATATACCTAAATAAAGTAGCTCAACTAATTCAACAACACTAGTTCTATTAATTTTCTAACTAATAATAAGGTAGCTAGTTCTATATAATAAATGTTAATTAGATAATCAAATCTCATATAACTAAATTAAATATATATATCTAACATATAATTTATATCGAATTCATTTAACATTTGACATTAATATCTAACATATGTTCATATATAGGTGAAACATTAAACACTTACTAGTTCTATTAATTCAACTAAATAAACTAGTTCTATTAATTCAACTAAGCATTTACTAAAAATAAACTAATTTATATCTAATTTTTTATATAGTTTTTTTCTTTTCTGCTTTATTTTTTCTATTTATTTCAGAGTAGTTTTTTTCTTTTCTGCTATATTTATTTTCTTCTATTTATTTCTGAGTAGTTTTTTCTTTTCTGCTATAGTTTTTTTTCTTTTCTGCTATTTTTTCTTTTCTGCTTTTTTTCTTTTCTGCTTTTTTTATTTTCTTCTATTCATTTATTTTTATATACCATGCCAAGTTGATGGTTGAAAGTTGATGGCGTGGCTTTGAATGGTGCATACTGAATGCACAAAAAGTCTGGAGTTATAATAAGTTTTAAAAAATGAAGTGCCGGTGTAACAGATGAGTTCTCGTCCGAAACCCTGATACTCCGAAAGAGATTGTCCAGTTTGTACACGAAGTGCGTCCAGTTTTTGCCGTGACCCTTTCTACTCTTTCGCACATGCTATGCGGGTGAAATGATGATACCATGCCAAGTTTTAACATTTTCACAGTTCATTTTGTAGTGATTTTCAATTTCACGGTCATTTAGCCTCTAAACAATTAGGTAAATGACTGAAAAACAGCAAATGATGTCAGAAAATGTTGGAAATTGATGACGTCGCTTTGAATGTTGCATACTGAACACAAAAGAAGTCCGGAGTTCAAATAAGTTATTAAAAATATAAAAGAGGTGCAATGCTGGTTAATTTGCTTCAAGCCTTTCGGAATAGTGTAGACTGCACTACACATAGTGTTGGGGAACGTAGTAATTTCAAAATATTCCTACGCACACGCAAGATCATGGTGATGCATAGCAACGAGAGGGGAGAGTGTTGTCTACGTACCCTCGTAGACCGGCAACGGAAGCGTTGACACAACATAGAGGAAGTAGCCGTACGTCTTCCCGATCCGACCGATCCAAGTACCGAACGTACGGCACCTCCGAGTTCTGCACATGTTCAACTCGGTGACGTCCCTCGAGCTCCGATCCAGCCGAGTGTTGAGGGAGAGTTTTGTCAGCACGACGGCGTGATGATAGTGATGATGTTCTACCAACGCAAGGCTTCGCCTAAGCACCGCTACGGTATGACCGAGGTGGAATATGGTGGAAGGGGGCACCACACACGGCTAAGGAACGATCACAAAGATCAACTTGTGTGTCATGGGGTGCCCCCTGCCCCCGTATATAAAGGAGGGAGGGGGGAGGTGCGGCCGGCCCCTAGGGGTGCACCTGGAGGAGTCCTACTCCCACCGGGAGTAGGACTCCCCCCTCTTGCCTTGTTGGAGAAGGAAAGGGGAAGGGGAAAGAGGAAAGGGGGGCGCCGGCCCCCCTTCCTTGTCCTATTCGGACTAGGGGGGAGGGGCCGCGCGGCCTGCCCTGGCCGGCCCTCCTCTTCTCCCTTAGGGCCCATGTAGGCCCATTAACCCCCGGGGGTGTTCCGGTAACCCCGCGGTACTCCGGTAAAATCCCGATTTCACCCGGAATGTTTCCGATATCCAAATATAGGCTTCCAATATATCAATCTTTATGTCTCGACCATTTCGTGACTCCTCGTCATGTCCGTGATCACATCCGGGACTCCGAACAACCTTCGGTACATCAAAACACAAAAACCCTAATTACGATCGTCACCGAACTTTAAGCGTGCGGACCCTACGGGTTCAAGAACTATGTAGACATGACCGAGACACGTCTCCGGTCAATAACCAATAGCGGAACCTGGATGCTCATATTGGTTCCTACATATTCTACGAAGATCTTTATTGGTCAGACCACATAACAACATACGTTGTTCCCTTTGTCATCGATATGTTACTTGCCCGAGATTCGATCGTCGGTATCTTAATACCTAGTTAAATCTCGTTACCGGCAAGTCTCTTTACTCGTTCCGTAATACATCATCCCGCAACTAACTCACACTACAAGGATTCTAGCATCTTTGATCAACGAGCTAGTCAAGTAGAGGCATACTAGTGACACTCTGTTTGTCTATGTATTCACACATGTATTATGTTTCCGGTTAATACAATTCTAGCATGAATAATAAACATTTATCATGATATAAGGAAATAAATAATAACTTTATTATTACCTCTAGGGCATATTTCCTCCAGTCTCCCACTTGCACTAGAGTCAATAATCTAGTTCACATCGCCATGTGATTTAATACCAATAGTTCACATCACCATGTGATTAACACCCATAGTTCACATCGACATGTGACCAACACCCAAAGGGTTTACTAGAGTCAATAATCTAGTTCACATCGCTATGTGATTAACACCCAAAGAGTACTGAGGTGTGATCATGTTTTGCTTGTGAGAGAAGTTTAGTCAACGGGTCTGCCACATTTAGATCCGTGAGTATTTTGCAAATTTCTATGTCAACAATGCTCTGCATAGAGCTACTCTAGCTAATTGCTCCCACTTTCAATATGTATCCAGATTGAGATTTAGAGTCATCTGGATCAGTGTCAAAATTTGCATCGACGTAACCCTTTACGACGAACCTTTTGTCACTTCCATAATCGAGAAACATATCCTTATTCCACTAAGGATAATATTGACCAATGTCCAGTGATCTACTCCTAGATCACTATTGTACTCCTTTGCCAAACTCAGGGCAAGGTATACAATAGGTTTGGTACACAGCATGGCATACTTTATAGAACCTATGGCTGAGGCATAGGGAATGACTTTCATTCTCTCTCTATATTCTGCCGTGGTCGGGTTTTGAGTCTTACTCAACTTCACACCTTGTAACACATGCAAGAACTCCTTCTTTGACTGTTCCATTTTGAACTACTTCAAAATCTTGTCAAGGTATGTACTCATTGAAAAACTTATCAAGCGTCTTGATCTATCTCTATAGATCTTGATGCTCAATGTGTAAGCAGCTTCACCGAGGTCTTTCTTTGAAAAAAACTCCTTTCAAACATTCCTTTATGTTTTGCAGAATAATTCTACATCATCTCCGATCAACAATATGTCATACATATACTTATCAGAAATGTTGTAGTCCTCCCACTCACTTTCTTGTAGATACAGGCTTCACCGCAAGTCTGTATAAAACTATATGCTTTGATCAACTTATCAAAGCGTCTATTCCAACTCCGAGATGCTTACACCAGTCCATAGATGGATCGCTGGAGCTTTCATATTTTGTTAGTACCTTTAGGATCGACAAAACCTTCTGGTTGCATCATATACAACTCTTCTTTAATAAATCCTATTAAGGAATGCAGTTTTGTTTATCCATTTGCCAGATTTCATAAAATGCGGCAATATCTAACATGATTCGGACAGACTTAAGCATAGATACGAGTGAGAAATTCTCATCGTGGTCAACACCTTGAACTTGTCGAAAACCTTTTTGCGACAATTCTAGCTTTGTAGATAGTAACACTACTATCAGCGTTCGTTTTCCTCTTGAAGATCCATTTAATCTCAATGGCTCGCCAATCTTTGGGCAAGTCAATCAAAGTCCATACTTTGTTCTTATACATGGATCTCATCTCAGATTTCATGGCCTCAAGCCATTTCGCGGAATCTGGGCTCATCATCGCTTTCTCATAGTTCGTAGGTTCGTCATGGTCAAGTAACATGACCTCCAGAACAGGATTACCGTACCACTCTGGTGCGGATCTCACTCTGGTTTATCTACGAGGTTCGGTAGTAACTTGATCTGAAGTTACATGATCATCATCATTAGCTTGTGTTGAATTTTGTGATTCCCGTAGCATGCATGTATGGTGAACCGTTATGTGATGAAGTCAGAGCATGACTTATTTATTGATTGTCCTCCTTATGAGTGGCGGTCGGGGACGAGCGATGGTCTTTTCCTACCAATCTACCCCCCTAGGAGCATGCGCGTAATACTTTGCTTTGATAACTTCTAAATTTTTGTGTATATGAGTTCTTTATGACTAATGTTGAGTCCATGGATTATACGCAATCTCACCCTTCCACCCTTGCTAGCCTCTCTAATACCACGCAACTTTCGCCGGTATCATACACCTACCATATACCTTCCTCAAAACAGCCACCATACCTACCTATTATGGCATTTCCATAGCCATTCCGAGATATATTGCCATGCAACTTTCCACCATCTAGTTCACCATGACACATCCATCATTGTCATATTTCTTAGCATGATCATGTAGTTGACATAGTATTTGTGGCAAAGCCACCGTTCATAATTCTTTCATACTTGTCACTCTTGATTCATTGCATATCCCGGTACACCGCCAGAGGCATTCATATAGAGTCATACTTTGTTTAAGTATCAAGTTGTAATCATTGAGTTGTAAATAAATAGAAGTGTGATGATCATCATTCAATAGAGCATTGTCCCAAAAAAAGGCCAAAGAAAAAAAGAAGGCCCAAAAATAATAAATAAATAAATAAATAAGGGGCAATGCTACTATCCTTTTTTCCACACTTGTGCTTCAAAGTAGCACCATGATATAGCAAGTCTCATATGTTGTGCTTCAAAGTAGCATCATGTTCTTCATATAGAGAGTCTCGTATGTTGTCACTTTCATATACTAGTGGGAATTTTACGTTATAGAACTTGGCTTGTATATTCCAATGATGGGCTTCCTCAAATCACCCTAGGTCTTCGTGAGCAAGCAAGTTGGATGCATACCCACTAGTTTCTTCTGTTGAGCTTTCATACATTTATAGCTCTAGTGCGTCCGTTGCATGGCAATCCCTACTCACTCACATTGATATCTATTGATGGGCATCTCCATAGCCCGTTGATACGCCTAGTCGATGTGAGACTATCTTCTCCTTTTTGTCTTCTCCACAACCACCATTCTATTCCACCTATAGTGCTATATCCATGGCTCACGCTCATGTATTGCGTGAAGATTGAAAAAGTTTTGAAAAAGTTAGAGTATGAAACAATTGCTTGGCTTGTCGTCGGGGTTGTGCATGATTTAAATACTTTGTGTGGGGAAGATGGAGCATAGCCAGACTATATGATTTTGTAGGGATAACTTTCTTTGGCCATGTTATTTTGAGAAGACATAATTGCTTTGTTAGTATGCTTGAAGTATTATTATTTTCTATGTCAATATAAACTTTTGTCTTGAATCTTTCTAATCTGAATATTCATACCACAATTAAGAAGATTTGCATTTAAATTATGCCAAGTAGCACTCCGCATCAAAAATTCTCTTTTTATCATTTACCTACTCGAGGACGAGCAGGAATTAAGCTTGGGGATGCCTGATACGTCTCCAACATATCTATAATTTTTGATTGCTCCATGCTATATTATCTACTGTTTTGGACTATATTGGGCTTTATTTTCCACTTTTATATGATTTTTGGGACTAACCTATTAACCGGAGGCCCAGCCCAGAATTGCTTTTTTTTGCCTATTCCAGTGTTTCGGATAAACAGAATAGCAAACGGAGTCCAAACGGAATAAAATCTTCAGAAACGTGATTTTCTCACCGAACGTGATCCAAGAGACTTGGACCCTACTGCAAGGGATCAAAGAGGTGGTCACGAGGGTGGGGGCACGCCCCCCTAGGGCGCGCCCCCTGCCTCGTGGGCCCCTCGGTGCTCCACCGACGTACTCCTTCCTCCTATATATACACACATACCCCCAAACGATCAGAACAGGAGCCAAAACCCTAATTCCACCGCCGCAACTTTTTGTATCCACGATATCCCATCTTGGGGCCTGTTCCGGAGCTCCGTCGGAAGAGGGCCGTCATCACGGAGGGCTTCTACATCATCCTAGCCCCTCCGATGAAGTGTGAGTAGTTTACCTCAGACCTTCGGGTCCATAGTTAGTAGCTAGATGGCTTCTTCTCTCTCTTTGAATCTCAATACAAAGTTCTCCCCCTCTCTTGTGAAGATCTATTCGATGTAATCTTCTTTTGCGGTGTGTGTGTTGAGACCGATGAATTATGGGTTTATGATCAAGTCTATCTATGAATAATATTTGAATCTTCTCTGAATTCTTTTATGCATGATTGGTTATCTTTGCAAGTCTCTTCGAATTATCCGTTTGGTTTGGCCAACTAGATTGGTAGTTCTTGCCATGGGAGAAGTGCTTAGCTTTCAGTTCGATCTTGCGGTGTCCTTACCCAGTGACAGAAGGGGCAGCAAGGCACATATTGTATCGTTGCCATCGAGGATAACAAGATTGGGTTTATTTCATATTGCATGAATTTATCTCTCTACATCATGTCATCTTGCTTAAGGCGTTACTCTGTTTTTAACTTAATACTCTAGATGCATGCTGGATAGCGGTCGATGAGTGGAGTAATAGTAGTAGATGCAGAATCGTTCTGATCTACTTGTCACGGACGTGATGCCTATATACATGATCATGCCTAGATATTCTCATAATTATGCACAATTCTATCAATTGCTCAACAGTAATTTGTTCACCCACCGTAGAATACTTATGCTCTTGAGAGAAGCCACTAGTGAAACCTATGGCCCCCGGGTCTATTCTCATCATATCAATCTCCATCACTTTAATCTTGCTTTGCTTTTTTTTACTTTGCTTTTACTTTTTACTTTGCATCTTTATACCAAAAATACCAAAAATGTTATATCTATCAGATCTCACTCTCGTAAGTGCCCGTGAAGGGATTGACAACCCCTAATCGTGTTGGTTGCGAGTAGCTATCGCTTTGTGCAGGTACGAGGGACTTGAGCATGGGCTCCTACTGGATTGATACCTTGGTTTTCAAAAACTAAGGGAAATACTTACGCTACTCTGCTGCATCATCCCTTCCTCTTCGGGGAAAACCAACGCAAGCTCAAGACGTAGCATATATCTACAAAGAAGGATGTACACCCGAAATAGTTACAACACGAGGAACAAGATATCCAAAGGGAGGTCATACATATACCAATAAGATATTTGCTTGGGAGCATAGCACATGGCTAGATATGGTCTTATTGTATATAAATGAAGTCCACACACGAACAACAAAGACATCACAACTAGCAACAAGAGATCGTTGTTGGGATGCTTTGAGAAAGGAAACAAGTATCACAAGAATGAATGAATAACATGCCATGATACAACCTACACAAGGTTGATGCAAGAAATGTGTGCATGAAGAATATGAAGATACTTGTTACCGAGTTAACATTGGAAGGATGTAGTAGATACTAATTGAAGGTAGATAGTAGTTCATTGATCATCCTAGCTCGACTCCAATAAGCACATGACGACAACACCTTCCTTGTGAGTGAGCCGAGCATCCAATGTATCTCCAATTGTTCCTAGAACAACAACACAAACAAAATGATACCCAAACTTATTGGGACCAAAGAGTTAGAAACACCAACAATACATATGACAAACTCCACATAAATATGTGCATAGAGAAAAGGAAATGAAATTCATGCGCATATCATCCAATTTGAGACTAGGTGGAGTTTCCCCTATATATTGGGTCGAAGAAAGAAAGCATGCCAAAGATACTACATGAAGTTAATATGCATGCTCAAGACTTTCAAGAACCGATACCAAATGACAAAGAAAAACCAAGTGAAGAAAAGATACCAAATGAATAAAACATCACTTGGAGGATATCCATAGAAGATACATCAAGGAATGAGATATCCATTGATACACTAAAAAAAGGTATCAAACTCCCAAAAGAGAGGATGGTTCCAAACAAACCAAGCTCTCTACAAAGTTTCATGATGGCACAAAGTACCAAAATGAAAACGGCTTGCCTTCCACCAACACACACTTGATAAGGATCGCAAGACGAGTGTTTTATAGAAAATAGGATAGCCCCCCCCCCCAAGACTAGTGCATTGAGAGAATTTGCATTTGAATACAAAATGCACAAGGTGGGATCACCACTTTCACTATATCTAGAAAATACTAAACAAGATCAAGAAATAAACAAGATCCACAAGTGGTATGGAAGACAAAGGGAGATGATACAATCCTTGGCAAGAGAAAAGGCAAATAAAAAACAAAAGCCAATGTAAAGATGATCAATAAATTCTACCACAAAAGTGAGTACCAATTGTCAAAAGACAAGAAGTAAATGGAAATAATTCCCGGTGGTAGATAGCAAGGATATCCGACATCATCTTCACACCATACAAAAAGCAAATTGCAACTTGTAGAGCTAACATGCCACCTAGGAACAAGATAATTTAAAATATCAACTCTAGATGACAATATCTCAAATGTACACATTTTCTAGGCTAGTAATATACACATAGCATATTACTCCCCCATAATGTGATACCAATTAAAGATAGACAAGAGGCAATTAAAGGATCCAACAAGAGATAATTAATGGACTATTTAGAATTTGAATTTCTCATGAGAAGACATACCACATAGTGACTAGATAAGCTTGCAATATCAATACTAAGTGGTATTCCCCATGTACCCACCTTTATAGGATTGTGAAGTGCACAAAGCACATCACTCCCCCATAATGGGATATTCCATTAATCTCTCACAAGAGCCAACTAAGAAATAAACAAGATGCAAAAGGCTCAACGCATGACACACACGTACATGATGTGCAAACCAACACACACATACTTGATTGCTCAAGATAATCAAGTTGGAAGCACAACATATACAAACACATGCAAGGAACAAAACCAAAACATGCAAGGGGCAAGTAACTTTCAATGTAAGCAATTGAGGTACAAGTTACCGCAAGGAGGCACATTGGATATAAGATATAATCTTGATGATTCAATTGACTTGGCTTGAGACAATAAGAATGATGAAGTCCCCTTAATTCTTCATAATGTAGCCAAGTCTCCAATGACCTCCAACATCACCTATTGATCAAGTTTGAGCTTGTTGGTCCCCAACCAAGTTGGGTCCTAAGAGGTTAGTCACAATAGGCTTGGCTACCCAAATGGTTCTTTGCTTCAAACCACTTTGAGTACCAACAAACTTGGCAACCACATTGCCAACCTTATCCTTCCCAAGAGAATAGACATCATCAATAATAATTGGGTTGGATAAGTTACTACTAGTGCATGAAGAGGCGAGGTGACCTTTCTCGCGACATAGGTAGCAACGTCTACTCTTCACTTTGTTCTCACTTGATTTCTCAACTTGAGAAGCATAAGCTTGAGTCTTCTTGGGAAGAGGATTTTCTTCAACTTGAGGTTGAGAATGAGAGTGTACTTGTGGCCGCTTCCCTTGTTGCTTGTCACTAATGGGTTTCTTCTTCAATGGGCAAGATCTAACATGATGCCCTTCTACTTTGCACTTGAAGCAAACAATCTTGGCCAAATTCTTGACTTGTTCTTGGCCCTTCCTTTTGTTCACCTTGGATTTCTTCTTCTTGTTGGAGTTGAATCCAAGTCCACCTTTTTCATTGGGGGATTTTCGCACACTCAAGATATTGTTGAGTGTGGATTTCCCTTCATGACTCTTTTCCAAGTCTTTCTTCAAAGAAGTGACTTGGGCCCTGAGCTCTTTGATTTCCTCTACATGGTTAGTCTCAACACAAGTACTAGAGGAAGTATAAGCTTCATCGCTAGAGCAACAAGGCAAGGAAAAGCAATTCATCACAAGATGTACCAACATTGTGAGTAGATGAATTACAAGGACTAGCACATGGCAATATAGCATTTTGACTAGAATTAGTGCTAGTATCCACATGAGGCTCACTAGATGTTACCTTAGAAATCATGGCCTCATGAGATATCTTTAGCTCATTATGGGATACTAGAAGATCATCATGAGAGCTTGAGAGCTTTTCATGGTTTTCTTCCAATTTCCCATAATTGCTAGATAGCAACTCAAGTTGAGCCCGAAGCTCAACATTCTCCTTCAAAATGGATGCTTCACAAGTAATAGAGTTAGTATCCCAAGCATCATCATTAACAACAATAGGAGAGGACACCTTGGCAAGCTCTTTTAAGTAAGAAGCTTCAAGTTGAGCATGAGACTCGGTGAGTTTGATGAGCTCACCCTTGATGACCCTTGAGCCATTTTCGAGGTGCTCAAAATCCTCAAGGAGTCTAGCATGAGCAACTTCAAGCTTAGCATTTTTAGTTTTGAAATCATTGGCCACCTTGAGCGCTCTATCATGAGATTCCTTTATTCTAGATAATTCTATAGCAAAGGTCTCCTCAAGAGATTCGGATGAGGTTTGTTCATGTTCAAGAGCTTGAGATAGCTCCGTGATCTCATTTGCGTAATCACGCTCATGAGCTTCCATTTTCTCAATGGTGACCTCATGCTCCTCTAGATGAGATTCCAACTCCTCAATGTATTTCTTGCCTTCAATGGCAATAGACATGATTTCCATGAAGTTGGAACGAGCAAGTTTATTTTTGTGAAGAGCTTTAAAAATCATTTCCCCCTTAGTTTTTAAGGAGGCAACATTATAATTCTCTTCATCATAATCAACATCATCATCACTCTTGCCATCATCACAAGATATATTGGGATTCAAAGTGGGAGATACCTTTGAAGCCTTGGCCATAAGGCAAAATGCAATAGATGATGATGTAGGATCCGTTGAAGCACCATTCAAGACCACATCTTGTTCCATGGGGTGTTGGGTTTCCTCTACATTGTTAGCACAACAATTCGAGGACATATATGCATTTTTATCATGGCAACAAGACATAGTAAACATATCATCATGAGATTTAGTCAAGCAATTTCTACATGATATGCAAGGACTATCAACACAAGCATGTGAAACATTTGGAGTGCTCGAAGTGTTAAAGCCCAAAGAAGGAGCATTGCAATAAGATAGTGATGAAGGATCATCCACAATAAACATACTATCATCATTGCAATGACCAACACTACTCACCATATCATTACCTTGTGGCAAACCACATGTAGGTGAAGTAGAAGAAGTTGAGAAGACTATACGGCCGGATGTGGAGGGAGAACAATCATCCCCACAAAACTTGGACACGCCATATTTATCTTGAAGCTTTGTCCACAACTCATGAGCATCCCGGAACGGCATGAGTTGAAATATAACTACATTGCTCAAAGCATCGAAAAGCACATTAGAAGCTTGAGCATTGAGATAAGAGTTTTTCTCATCCTCTAAAGATAATCTTTGGGGATCCTTTGGAGGAGAAAAACCCATATCTACAATTCGCTCTAAATTTGGGTCCATGACCCTAAAGAGATTAAGCATGCGAATTACCCAAACATCAAAATTTGTGCCATCGAAACTAAGAGTGTCAGAGAATCCTAATCCCCTAGTCGACATCTTTACTCTCTAGGCGGTAAAGCCTAATAAAGAGAGACGAGGCTCTGATACCAATTGAAAGATCGAGGATGTCGCCTAGAGGGGGGGTGAATAGGCGCTTTAAAATAATTACGGTTTAGGCTTGAACAAATGCGGAATAAACCTAGCGGTTAATTTGCTAAGCACAAAACCTAAAACAACTAGGCTCACCTATGTGCACCAACAACTTATGCTAAGCAAGATAAGCAACTATGTGATAGCAAGATATATGACAAAGAACAATATGGCTATCACAAAGTAAAGTGCATAAGTAAAGGGCTCGGGTAAGAGATAACCGAGGCACGCGGAGACGATGATGTATCCCGAAGTTCACACCCTTGCGGATGTAAATCTCCGTTTGGAGCGGTGTAGAGGCACAATGCTCCCCAAGAAGCCACTAGGGCCACCGTAATCTCCTCGCGCCCTCGCACAATGCAAGATGTCGTGATTCCACTAAGGGACCCTTGAGGGCGGTCACCGAACCCGTACAAATGGCAACCCTTGGGGCGGTCACCGAACCCGTACACTTTGGAAACCCTTGGGGGCGGTCACCGGTACCCGTCAAATTGCTCGAGGTAATCTCCACAACCTAATTGAAGACCCCGACGCTTGCCCAGAGCTTTACACCACAATGATTGAGCTCCGAACACCACCAACCGTCTAGGGCGCCCAAACACCCAAGAGGAACAAGCTCAAGGGTACCAAGAACCCAAGAGTAATAAGCTCCCCAACTTGTAACTTCCACGGATCACTGTGGAGAACTCAAATCGATGCACAAATGCAATGGCAAGGGCACATAGAGTGCCCAAGTCCTTCTCTCTCAAATCCCACCAAAGCAACTAATGCTAGGGAGGAAAGTGAGAGGAAGAACAAGAAGGAGAACACCAAGAACTCCAAGATCTAGATCCATGGGGTTCCCCTCACATAGAGGAGAAAGTGATTGGTGAAAGTGTGGATCTAGATCTCCTCTCTCTTTTCCTTCAAAAACTAGTAAGAATCCATGGAGGGAGTGAAAGTTAGCAAGCTCAAAGAAGGTCAACTATGGGGGGAAAACGAGCTCAAGAGATAGGGAACCATTGGGGAAGAAGACCCCCTTAAATAGGTCCCCACAAATCTGCCCGTTATGTACAGAACAACATAGGAGCGGTACAACCTCTATGAGCACCGGTACACCCGGTAACATGCAATAAGCGGTACAATTGGCCCACAACCGCCCAACAACTGCACCACAATAGAGACCAGTCCGGTGGTAGAGCGGTACATGACCGGTACAACCTTCGGACCAATTCTGGAGCGGTACAACCGCTCCAAACACCGGTTGTACCGGTCAAGCGGTACAACCTCTCCATGGGGCGGTACAACCTCTCTGTGTAAAACAAGCAATATCAAAACAGCCACAACCTTCGCATACGAGCTCCGAATTTGACGAAATCAAGTTTGTTGGAAAGCTAACGACAAGGGATAACACAATCTTGAGAGAAATATCAATAAGAAGCAAATGAGAAAAGGACCATAATAAAATGGTGATAACCCTTCCTCGGATAGGACCGGTAAAACCTGCAACACCGAAAACATCATAGAAGATGCATGCGAACTCCGTTTTCATGAACTCAAGCTTGTCATCAAGATGACCATAAGCTCTAAGACTCACAAATGGAACCAAACAAGAACCAAGAAAGATAATGCAAGGATGCAATGGTTTGAGCTCTCGACGAATGATACGATCAAGCTACTCCCTAGAGAGCCCCCCTTGATAGTAGGGCAATCGATCCTACAACCCGGTCTCCCAACTACCACTATGAGACCGGTAAAATAGAAAACCTATTAAGGGCAAACCTTTGCCTTGCACATAGTCCACTTGAGCTAGATGATGACGATCTTGACTTCCTCAAGTTGGACCACCTTTCTTGATTGTGTTGGCTCGATGAAGACTAGTTGATTGCTCCCCCATACTCCACTATGGGTGAGCCACTCTTTGGCACATCTTCACAATTCCATTTACACCACAATGGACGGCAAGCTTCAAGCTTGATTGCTCCCCATACTCCATTATGGGTGAGCCACTGTTCGAGTTGCTCCACTTGAACTTGCACACTGCAAACTTGATGACGATCACCACTTGATGACATCCTCCATGGGTTGTATGAGATCTTCCTCTTGACGCAAGACCATGGAAACATACCTAATCCCACAAAGAACTCTCACGTAGACCATGGGTTAGTACACAAAGCGTAATGGACAATGCTTACCATACCATGGGATCACTTGATCCCTCTCGGTACTTCTTCTATGCTTTGTGAGTTGATCAATTTGATTCACTCTTGACTTAGTCTTGATCAACATTGAATCTTTCCAACTTTCTTCATTTGGATGATGTCTTGAAGGTAAACATGAATGATCACACAATCTTCTTCTTCAAGACATGCTTGCAATAAGCTCAACTCACACATGACCAATCTTTGGATAATTCCTTGAAAAGCACTTTGGCCATCTCAACTCACACATGACCAATCTTTGGATAATTCCTCGAAAAGCACTTTGGCCATCTCATAAACTCCTTGAAACCAACACATGGACTTTAAGACAATCCTATGGACAAATCCTTCAAATATAACTCAAGGCAACCGTTAGTCCATAGAGATTGTCATCAATTACCAAAACCACACATGGGGTCACCGCATGTCCTTTCAGTGAGTTGCATAATCTTATAGTCATAGGAACATGTATAAGTCATGAAGAAAGCAATAGCAACAAACTAAACGATCAAGTGCTATGCTAACGGAATGGGTCAAGTCAATCACATCATTCTCCTAATGATGTGATCCCGTTAATCAAATGACAACTCATGTCTATGGTTAGGAAACATAACCATCTTTGATCAACGAGCTAGTCAAGTAGAGGCATACTAGTGACACTCTGTTTGTCTATGTATTCACACATGTATTATGTTTCCGGTTAATACAATTCTAGCATGAATAATAAACATTTATCATGATGTAAGGAAATAAATAATAACTTTATTATTGCCTCTAGGGCATATTTCCTTCACATAGCTCAGTGCAATCTATGCTATTCCGAAAGGCTTGACACTAAGAAACGTGCAGGTGAGCATTACACCTCTTCGTCATTGTCTCTGCACTCACGGCTTATAAACCGCCCATACTGCCTCTCTCTTGGCGAGGTGAGACTAAAAATCAGCTTACTAAGAAACTCTACTACCGGTTCATGCCATGAATCGCTACTAAAGGTCTTCGTGGGGCCCCAGCCTGACCACAGCCGCACTGGCCTCATTAGTACCTGTTCGTGGCATGAACCAGTACTAAAGGTTGCCCACGAACCGGTACTAATGATGTCCGCCCGCCTAACCATCGGAACCGGCACTAATGGTCACATTAGTGCCGGCTCAAATTCAAACCGGCACTAATGTGCTTCACATTTGACCCTTTTTCTACTAGTGTGACCGGTGACTTCGAACTAGAGTTTGTCTGATTTTTGAGCCATGCATCCGACATATACTCCCTTTGTTCGGGTTTATTGGGCCATCGGGTCATCCTGCCATGTCATGGTTTATTAGACCAAATGCAATGAAATTATTTAGGGAAGTGTTGCATGCATCAGAATTAACTAGTGCTGGAGGTATGAATGGTGGTAGGCCTGCATGCATTGATTGGTTAGACTGGTTGTAGTGAGGAGTATTGTATACTAGTATCATGCATATAATACTAGTATATGATACTACCTCCGTAATGCATAGTATCATAACTTAGTATCTTAGATTGCCTTCATGTATGACACAAAGTAGCATAACATTTAATATGATACGGTATCATGATATGATACCACACCTTCTCTTTCCTTATTTAATTATGTGCCATATCATGCAAATAGTCTAGTTGGCATGCATGATACCGTTTATAATACTACCATTACGACCAACCTTAGAGCAATTACCATCCGATTTGTGCTTAGTTGGAGGAGAGAGGAAATGAAAGAGAAAAGAAGCGGGCTACAAATTTACACCTAGCTGTAGCACGGGCTCCAACATCCTTTGTGAGAGAGAAAGATGTGGGCCTTATATTAATGGCAGTATAACTAGTAAGTGATGTGACAACTCCATATAACCGGCTGTTGGCTATACTGATAACCATGCTTCTCTGGTGAAAATGACGAGATAAGTAAGTTGTTCCTCTCTCCAAGTCTTGGTATGAGACTTTTGACTCTCTAACCCCGATAAATACAAACGGAGGGAGTAGGTAGCAACATCACTCGCACCAAAATATGTGCTTGGATAGTTAGTAAGTTGCGATTGTATGTTAGCTACCGAACCCCAAATTTGACAATGTGTGGCATTAGGGCATGATTTCTCGGTGCGCATCTACTCTTGAAAATAATTGTAGTTCTAGGTTTGTCTCAAGTCAACTTTGGTTAAGTTTGACCGTCTCTAGAAAAATGTACAAAGATCTACATCACCAAATACACATAGTCAAAAAATATATTTTACATTGAACCTCTCTAGAGACTAATTTGGTATTATAGATGTTAATATATCAGTGCAATAAGTGTGCCTTTTTTCCCCTCTGTCAAGGCGACCAGGGCAAAGTTTTCCTCCCCTCAATCCTTCCCGGCGAGCCCGTGGGTTCGCCATCTCTCTGCCTACCGCATTGGTGACGGCCTGCGGCAGGTGGGGGAATCCTGGTGCCTCGGCTCTAGCTATTAGAGACGTAGGGTTTTAGCCCTCGCGGGAGCGACATTCGGGCAGATGGCGGCGCTTCTTCTTCAAGTCAGTCTTCCAGACTCCAATCCTCCTCAATTTCGTCCGTCGGGACGGATTAGACGGAGCTCCCGCGTAGATTCCTGCCGGCTCCTCGGGGCCGCGAGGTTTTGATTTCTCGCCGCGTGTATGCCACGGCGGGATTTGTCGTCAGATTTTTCAGATCGATATAAAGGTTCAACGGCGACGATTGTGGCTTCGGGGCACTGTTTCTTGAGGGCACATGCACATATAGGGTCTGTTTGGTTCATGACTAATTTTGCCACAACTAAGCTTAGCAAAGTGTGGCTACCACAAAAAGTCTGTCTAACAAAATGGTCACCACAAATGTGGCAAGTTTTGGCAAAAAATTGAGCCCATGACATGTGGACCATGTTTGCTAGAAAAGTGTGGCATGTCACAAGTGTGACAACAAATCAAACACATGTCTAAGTTGTTGGGGCACGACTAGGGTTAGGCGTGATAACCTTAGGTTGTAAAACCAAACAAGCCCATATTTTTTCCCAAGGGAACCTGCAGGCTCTGGGCTTTGTATTATCTCATACCGGTACCATTTTCTCAGACCAGCACTAAGGGCATCTCCAGCCGCGCCCCCAAGAAGGAGCCCTAGGCGTCTTTTCGTCTGCTGGCGCCAAAAAATCGGCCCAGTCGCGCCCCCAAGAGCCCAGTTTTCGCCGGCTCGGGCCGAAATTGGCGCCGGCGGACCCAACCCAAACCCGACGCGCTGGGGGTCGCTCGGGGGTGCCGGACGAATCGTTTTTGGCGCGAAGAGCCGCGGGCCCGCCGCGTCAGCGACTCTACCCTCTTCTCGCCCCCTTCGTCGTCCTCATCGCCTCGTTTCCCGTGGCGAATCAATGCCAAAGCTGTCGCGCGCTGCCGCGCCGGTCAGCCTCCATTGATGCCTCACGGGCGGCGCAGTGAAGGCTGGGCGGCGCGTCCCTCGGCCGCCACGCAATCACGCCATGCGTAACGCGCCGGCCAAGCCTACCACGCGGCGCCTCCGCCTATAAAAGCCGACTACAAGCGCGTCGGAGAGACTCACCCCGATCATCCACCGACGACGCGCTCATTTCTCCCCCTTTCCTCCTCTCGCCGTCACCAGTTGAGAAAGCATGGCCAAGCGTTTCCCAGGCGACGGCGCGGCGGCGAACGGATTCGGGCGCCGTCATCTGCACGAGGACGAGGCTCGCCTCCTTTTCGAGGCCGAGTACCCGGTCCCGCCGGACATGCGGGTGCCCGGGGCTTGGAGGATCAGTGCCGGTGCCACCACCACCCACCGGGGCGACGCGGCGTGCGGAGATCGCACGCATCCGCGCGTCCCTGCCGCGGGCGGCGAGGGAGGGGCCACGGTACGTCCCCGACAGCCCGCTCTGGGAGCCCTACTTCCGCCGCCGTCACGCCGAGCAGCTCGAGGCCACCAACGGCGTCGTGCCCTCCGGCAGGCTCAACTCCGATGGCCGGCGCCGGTGGTGGGGCGTGCCCGGCCGCACGTTGGAGGCCATCCTCGAGTACATCGAGGGCGGCAACACGCCGCGCCTCGAGTATCCCGCTCCCCCGTCCTTCTCACGCCGTCGGGGAAGCTCCTGGACGCCGAGGCGCATGGAGACCGGAGCGTCCTCCTCCTCGTCTGGCGGCTCTCCCTGCCTCCACCTCCGCCCCGTCAAGCCGGAGCCCCAGGACACGCCTGTCAGCGCGCGTACCCGCAGCTCCGGCGGCTCTCCCTGCCTCCACCTCCGCTCCGTCAAGCCGGAGCCCCAGGACACGCCTGCCAGCGCGCGTACCCGCAGCTCCGGCACCCTCGTCGAGCCCAAGGTGGAGTCCAGCCTCCCCACGGAGTACGAGGAGATAGCCCGGCGCGGCTTCTCCGACGAGGACGCGATGCGGTGGTCGCGCGACGACTACGTGCGCGAGGAGATGGTCCGGCAGCGCCGGGCCCTGGAGGAGATCGCCGCCCGCAAACGTGGGCGCGAGGACAGGGACAGTGTCATCGTCCTCGATAGCGACGACGACGACGCCCCCGGACCGTCCAACCCGCCGCGCCAACCGGGGAAGGGATGCAGCAGGGATGGCGGAGGCGTAGGCGGGGGCGACGACGACGACGATGACTATACGCGGTTCTACAGCCTCCTCGGCATGTAGAACCGCGTGGGCGGGCGGCGAGGAAGACGGCGGGGGTAGCCCGCGGTAGTTTTTTTTTTGTAAAATATGTTTAAATTTGAATGAACTCGCCCGTATTTGCGTTGTGTTTGCGCCGAATTTGAACATTTTAAAAATCCGTAGGGGGCCGCGACTGGGGGGCATCACGCCCCTAGTGCGCGGTTTAGCGCCAGTGCGCCTCAGGGGGCGATTTTTTGCCCCTCCTGAGGAGCCAACGGCTGGAGATACCCTAATAATGCTTACAAACTTTGCCTGCCGTCTGGCAATAGTAGTACTCAACATGACCTGGCTGCTGGCATTTCTCTCTCTTCTGCCGGGGTCAGTCAGCACGTAGACTAGTAGTGGCGCGCATGAATGCATGCTCCTGTTGCCCGTTGGCAACGTGGTACAAACAAAAAAGCCGGGGCACGCCTGGGGCGGACCGGGCCAGAGCACCCGTACGCGTACGCAGCGCCTTGAATGAACCACTACGTACCACCGGCCCGGTTGCTGGCAGGCCACTGCCCACTGTAGCACGCTCTGGACCGGACCGGACGGGCGCGGGGCGCGAGGCGCGCGAGCGGCGAAGCGACGCGCGCGGCAGAGAGCACCGAGCGGCGGGCACTGTTGCGGGCGGGCACGTGTCGACCGGGGTCTGGGCGAGGGGGGCCGGGACGCCCGCATCCATCATCCCACGTACCACCCGCGTCAGGGCACCAGACGCCACCACCCCTGGTGCTCTGCTGGGTGGGGTCTACGGGAAGGTGGAGCAGCATGGCAGGGGCAGGGGATCTTCTTCTTCTCTTTTATTTTTATCACCCTTGGCCTGTAGTACTACAAACAGTGCCATGCACCCTGCTCAAAAAAAAAAGTAGTGCCATGCAGCACCATCGGCGTTCCCGGCGCCGGCGGCGAGCTGTGGCTTTGGCCAGTAAAACTTTTCCCCGCTGGTCGCTGTAAGATTCCATGGCTGTCTTTTGTTTGAAAGATCAGCGGCCGGGCCGTTCTTTTCCCGTCTGATAGTATATACTACTACGTAATACTGTACTAGCAAATCAGATCGGTCGGTCGGAACAGTGCCATGCATGCAGGTCCCGGCGTCGCGTTTCCAGCTGTGGCTTCTGCTGCCTGGTCCGTTGGTATCTAACCAATTGGTTTTCATAAAGCGAAAAGAAGGGAACTATAAACGGGATGGCGCACGACCCGGCGAACGACGTGCGATGGCGCGTCTCCTACGCCGCCGACCTCGTGATGGGCAAGCTCACCTTCTCCGACGAGGCTCTCCTTCTCCGACGAGAGGCTCTTCGTCCGGTGCTGGTGGACGTACGCGGCGTCACGATCGATGCGCGCTTCCTACGGGATGGTGAGTCCGTAGACATCGGAGACATCGTATCTTTTTCTTGCCATTTTGCGAGGGTCCGAGATCGATTGCCGCCGTCGAGGCCAGTGCCGTGCCGACGCGGGCATCGATCAACAAGGATGCGGCACACGGGCGGTACACGGCACGGCGTGCAAGCGCGCCGACGCGGGCTGATGCGGGCCCGAGCTCCCCCACCTACCCATCCATGGCGGATGTGCGACGCGTGGGGGTGCATCCGATCCTCCATTCCGAGCCAGGGGTTCGCGGTGAGAGTATAAAACCTAAACCGAGCCCAGTCCTTGACCTAGATACTGCCTTCTCCCACTTCTGGACGACGGAGAGAAACCCTAGATCGACTCCCCCGATCTCCTACGGGTGGTGGAAGGGCAAGGTGGGAGGAGATATGCGCTCGTTCGCGGCGGTAGCGGCCTCCCCTCCACTCCCCACCATGGATGCGGGTCGCGGCTTCGATGGGGGGCGGCGTGGAGGCGCGGGTGCAGGCCGTGGAGTGGGGCGGAGCTCGGGCCGAGGAAATGGCCGGGAAGGAGAGCGGAGCAAGTACTCCTGGAAACGCGACAACGGCGGCGACCGCACCATCTCGTCGTCGTCTAACACGGCTTCGGGCTCGAGCGACACCTCGAGGTGGGATGCGGCGGCGACGACGGCTCCGACGCTTCGCGACCCCAAGGAAGGAGGCGTTTGGGTGGAGAAACACCAGAGATCCTCGAGCTCTGGGGGCAATGGAGGAGGACAAGATCCGTCCCCACCACCTCGTCATCCTCAGGGGAAAAATCCTCGCCAGGTGCCTTCTTCCAGTAACCTTGAACCCTGCCCTATTTGCAAATCTCATGAACATCTTCCTGTTCGATGTTGGCAAGCTTTCTGTGAACGTTGCAATACCTTGGGCCACCTTGCTTCTGTTTGCACAACCTTTCTTCCCTGGGAGTGTATTGCCCCCATGTGTGCTTTCCAATCCAAAGGGCAGGGGTTCTACTATATCCATGATTCCTGTACTGCCAATCAGCTTAGAGAGAGATCTAATAGTGTGGTAGTCACAATTGTTGAGGGAGAAACTTCTACTCGCCAAATGGAGATCGATCTTACTAACTATCTAGCTACTGGATGGCGCTGCTCTGCCCATGCCATTGGTCCTAGGGTCTTTGTGGTTCGCTTCCCTAATCCTCGCTCGGTTGCTCAAATCTGCTATCTGGGACGGGTAACTCTCAAGACCACTGGGGTGGTGATTCATGCCTCCCCTTGGTCATCCGCTGTGGGATCAAAAGGGGTTATGGAAGTAGCGTGGGTTAAAATCAGTAATGTTCCTTTGGACAAGAGGAGTGAGAGGAATCTTGCCTATCTGGCATCTCTTGTTGGGGTACCACTTGAAATTGATGCGGCTACTCTTCATCGTCCGGCCTCTACTAGAGTTAAATTGGGATGCCGTAATGTGGACGCGATTCCTGTGATTGCTGAAGTTGTCCTGGGTGGGCACTTCTATGGCTTCCTTTATGAAGTGGATCAAGTTGTTGTGAGAGATCCAGAAAGAAAAAAATGTTGTGCAGGTGTCCCCTAAGTATGGAAAAGAAAATCCTACAGACCGAGGGGCGAATATGACTCCTGGAGCTCAGATGGGCAGCTCCTCTGCCGGGCTTGGGGGGAAATCTTCCTCCATTCCCCGAGGGAGGTGTCTGACCCCATTCAGGAGTCACAAGAGAGCCTGGAATCTGATGGCTCGCTGCATAACTCGCTCCTGATTGAGACCATGGTGTTCGATCAAATGGCGTGTGATGACAAAGTACGTAAAAAAGATCTGAATCCTGATGAGTTTTCCCTGTCTAATGAAATAAAAAGAAAACCTACTCTGATGTGGTGAGAACATCCCAGTAGGTGCTGGAGGCGAGTAACTCACAAGATGCTGGGATCAAGGCGACCACTGATTACATTGTGGAGTCCCCGAAGTTAACTATTGGCGTTGAGGTGATTCCTACTCCTCCTCTTGTCACTGAGGAAAACCTGCGTTTAAGCTCGCCCTATGTGCAGAGCAAGATGAAGCGAGTGGACGACAAGGCGATTGCGG
The DNA here is from genome assembly GCF_018294505.1 of Triticum aestivum. Classification (NCBI taxonomy): domain Eukaryota; kingdom Viridiplantae; phylum Streptophyta; class Magnoliopsida; order Poales; family Poaceae; genus Triticum; species Triticum aestivum. The sequence continues at coordinate 82,198,609 of NC_057812.1, forward strand.
TGGCCAAAAGAAGAAATATGGAAGGTACAACAAAAAAAACTCCAATTATTTTGATGCATTATCTGATAGTACTCTTATCCTGGAAGCTGTCAAAATGGGGGTTGACATACCTGACAATGATTTTACTTGCATTGACATTATTAGAGAACTTGAGAAAACTCGTAATGCTGAGCCTGTCAATGAGAAAGTAGGTCAACCTTATGAAGGAGGGGCTCTCATCCTAACCAATGGAAAAGGGGACCAAATCCCATTAGATATGAGGTGGGAGGAAGATAATATGAGTGAGGAGGAACCATTCACTGTGGTGTGCTCCAGAAAAAAAGACAGAAAAGCTAATGTTGTTATCTCTAGACCTGTGACTAGGAGTCAAAAGGATAAAACTTCCATGGATAGAAAAAAGGGGTATGGTAAACCTACTCTGCTTCCTAGTAGAAATACTAGACGAGGGGGAGGGAACTGTTGGAAATATGCCCTAGAGGCAATAATAAATTGATTATTATTATATTTCCTTGTTCATGATAATCGTCTATTATCCATGCTAGAATTGTATTGATAGGAAACTCAGATACATGTGTGGATACATAGACAACACCATGTCCCTAGTAAGCCTCTAGTTGACTAGCTCGTTGATCAATAGATGGTTACGGTTTCCTGACCATGGACATTGGATGTCGTTCATGACGGGATCACATCATTAGGAGAATGATGTGATGGACAAGACCCAATCCTAGGCGTAGCACAAGATCGTGTAGTTAGCGTGCTAAAGCTTTTCTAATGTCAAGTATCATTTCCTCAGACCATGAGATTGTGCAACTCCCGGATACCGTAGGAATACTTTGGGCATGCCAAACATCACAACGTAACCAGGTGGCTATAAAGGTGCACTACGGGTATCTCCGAAAGTGTTTGTTGGGTTGGCACGAATCGAGACTGGGATTTGTCACTCCGTGTAAACGGAGAGGTATCTCTAGGCCCACTCGGTAGGACATCATCATAATGTGCACAATGTGACCAAGGAGTTGATCACGGGATGATGTGTTACGGAACGAGTAAAAGAGACTTGCCGGTAACGAGATTGAACAAGGCATCGGGATACCGACGATCGAATCTCGGGCAAGTACAGTACCGCTAGACAAAGGGAATTGTATACGGGATTGATTAAGTCCTTGACATCGTGGTTCATTCGATGAGATCATCGTGGAGCATGTGGGAGCCAACATGGGTATCCAGATCCCGTTGTTGGTTATTGACCGGAGAACGTATCGGTCATGTCTGCATGGTTCCCGAACCCGTAGGGTCTACATACTTAAGGTTCGATGATGCTAGGGTTATAGGGAATAGATATACGTGGTTACCGAATGTTGTTCGGAGTCCCAGATGAGATCCCGGACGTCACGAGGAGTTCCGGAATGGTCCGGAGGTAAAGATTTATATATGGGAAGTCCTGTTTTGGTCACCGGAAAAGTTTCGGGTTTTATCGGTAACGTACCGGGACCACCGGGAGGGTCCCGGGGGTCCACCAAGTGGGGCCACAAGCCACGGAGGGCTGCATGGGCCAAGTGTGGGAGGGGATCAGCCCCAGGTGGGCTGGTGCTCCCCTCCCCCACCAAGGCCCAAGGCGCAAGGAAGAGGGGAAGGGGGCAAACCCTAGGGAAGATGGGCCCTAAGGCCCACCCCGGTGCGCCTCCCCCTCTCCCCTCCCCTTGGCCGCCCCTAGATGGGATCTAGGGGGCTGCCGCCACCCCTAGGGAGGGAACCCTAGGTGGGGGCGCAGCCCCTCCCCTCCCCCTATATATAGTTGAGGTTTGGGCTGCCCAATACACAGGAGTTTCTCTGTTTCTTGGCGCAGCCCTATCCCTCTCTTTGTCCTCATATCTCGCGGTGCTTGGCGAAGCCCTGCTGGATCACCACGCTCCTCCACCACCACCACGCCATTGTGCTGCTACTGGATGGATTCTTCCTCAACCTCTCCCTCTCTCCTTGCTGGATCAAGGCATGGGAGACGTCACCGGGCTGTACGTGTGTTGAACGCGGAGGTGCCGTCCGTTCGGCACTAGGATCTCCGGTGATTTGGATCACGATGAGTACGACTCCTTCAACCCCGTTCTCTTGAACGCTTCCGCTTAGTGATCTACAAGGGTATGTAGATGCACTCTCCTTCCCCTCGTTGCTGGTTTCTCCATAGATAGATCTCGGTGACACGTAGGAAAATTCTGAATTTCTGCTACGTTCCCCAACAGGAACACCATCATCAAATGAACGGGGTCTTTTGGAATTGTCGAGCAGCAGGTAAAAAAGGAATGACTACCTGCTTCTCCGACATTATCAAAGATCATTCCCTTGATTTCATAGGATTGCAGGAAACCAGAAAGAAAGAGATTCCTCCTAAGTTCTTACGCAAGATTGACCCCTATGATAGATTTGCTTGGAACTGGGTGCCTTCTATTGGCAAATCCGGGGGCATCCTTTGTGGCATCAAAAGAGAAACTCTGGAAGTTGTTTCCTAGACAGTGGGCAAATTTTGCTTGCAAGCAACCCTTTTTGATATAAACCTTAAATGTGTGTGGGCCCTGAGGGAGTCCTGGATTAGGGGGTCTCCGGATAGCCGGACTATCTTCATTGGCCGGACTGTTAGACTATGAAGATACAAGATTGAAGACTTCGTCTCGTGTCCGGATGGGACTCTCTACTTGGCGTGGAAGGCAAGCTAGGCAATACGGATATGGATATCTCCTCCTTTGTAACCAACCTTGTGTAACCCTAACCCTCTCCGGTGTCTATATAAACCGAAGGGTTTTAGTCCGTAGGACAACAATCACAACATACAATCATACCATAGGCTATTTTCTAGGGTTTAGCCTCTCTGATCTCGTGGTAGATCTACTCTTGTACTACCCATATCATCAATATCAATCAAGCAGGACGTTGGGTTTTACCTCCATCAAGAGGGCCCGAACCTGGGTAAAACATCGTGTCCCCTGCCTCCTGTTACCATCCGGCCTAGACGCACAGTTCGGGACCCCCTACCCAAGATCCGCCGGTTTTGACACCGACATTGGTGCTTTCATTGAGAATTCCTCTGTGTCGTCGCTGTTAGGCTTGATGGCTCCTACTATCATCGATAGCGATGCGGTCCAGGGTGAGACTTTTCTCCCCGGACAGATCTTTGTATTCGGCGGCTTTGCACTGCGGGCTAATTCGCTTGGCCATCTGGAGCAGATTGAAAGCTACGCCCCTGGCCGTCAGGTCAAATTTGGAAGTTTGAACTGCACGGCCGACACCCGCGGAGACTCGATCTTCGATGGATTCGAGCCATAGCCGGGCGCACCGCACTGTCGCGATGGGTATGACCTAGCTCTGCCGCCGAACAGTACCCTAGGGGCCGCGCCCGCATCAGCTCCGACCCTTAGCTCGGAGCCAACTGCGCCAATCGAGGACGGGTGGTTAGACACCGCCTCAGGGGCTGCAGTCTCAACGGCGATCGTGCCAAACACCAGCATAATCCTCTGCGCAGCCCGTGACTCCAAGGTGCCGGACTCTTTTTCTGACTCCAAACCGCCTGCGCCCCTGCCAATCGAATCCGATTGGGCGCCGATCATGGAATTCACCGACGCGGATATCTTTCAGCACTCGCCCTTCGGCGACATTCTGAATTCACTAAGGTCTCTCTCTCTTTGTCAGGAGAGCCCTGGCCGGATTATGGCCAACAGGACTGGGATGCGGACGACGAAGAAATTCGACGCCCACCCACCACCCACTTAATAGCCACTGTCGATGACTCAACCGACATGCTCAACTTTGACTCCGAAGACATCGACGGTATGGACGACGATGCGGGAGGCGAAGAGGAACCACCGCCCACAGGGCGCTGGACGTCCACCTCATCATATGACGTATACATGGTGGACACACCAAAAGAAGACGACGATGAGGAACAGAAGGACGCACCGAAGGCTTGTTCCCTCGAGAAGCAGTCAAAGCGGCGGCGCAAACGCCGCTGCAAATCCCGCCTCGGCAGAAATAACGACCATACAGACCCAGCGTTGGAGCAGGGCGAACCACTGCCGGACCACGGCAATACGGAGAATCAAACCAAACAAACCAATTCTGTCAAAGATAATAGTCCGGATGACATAACGCCGGACAGGCACCCGGAGCAGCAGAATGCCCGTCAAAGGCTTGTTGCCACCGCGAGGAGTCTGAAAAAGCAGAAGCAAAGGCTCAAGGCTATGTAGGACACACTCCAAATCAGATGGAGTAAAGTACTCAACACAGCAGCGAAGTACGGCAACAATCGCCTCACCAAGAGCTACCCAAAGCGGAAGTTGCTACCTGAATTAGATGAGAAGGCCTCAGACCCCCCACAACCAAAAATCAAAACAGCCACCTGGCCGGATAGACGACCTCACGGCCAACATAGAGCGGCAAACAACGCCACTCACAAGCCAATACACGATCCACGCGAGGGCTCGCACCAAAAGGACGGCGCAACCAGATCCATCTATGGACCACGCAAGCGCGCCCCAGCATACGATGTAACACAACAAACATCTGAACAACGTGGTACACCCAGATACAGGGGTGCCGCACACCCCCTATGTTTCACCGATGAGGTGTTGGACCATGAATTTCCAAAGGGATTCAAACCCGTAAACATGGAGGCATACGACGGAACAACAGACCCTGGGGTCTGGATTGAGGACTATATCCTCCACATCCATATGGCTCGAGGAGATGATCTCCACGCCATCAAGTACTTACCCCTCAAGCTCAAAGGACCAGCTCGTCACTAGCTTAAAAGCCTCCCCGAAAACTCCGTTGGAAGCTGGGAAGAGCTCGAAGACGCTTTTCGGGCAAATTTTCAAGGGACTTATGTCCGACCTCCGGACGCGGATGATTTGAGTCATATAACTCAACAGCCCAGAGAGTCAGCCCGAAAGCTTTGGAACAGGTTTCTTACTAAAAAGAACCAAATTGTCGACTGTCCGGACGCCGAAGCCTTGGCAGCTTTTAAGCATAGCGTCCGTGACGAATGGCTTGCCAGACACCTTGGCCAAGAAAAGCTGAGAACAATGGCAGCATTAACAAGCCTCATGACCCGCTTTTGCGCGGGTGAGGACAGCTGGCTAGCCAGATGCAGCACCAGCGACCCCAGTACATCTAAAGTTAGAGATGGAAACGGGAAATCACGGCGCAACAATAAGAACAAACGCCGGAATAAAGAAGACATCACGAAGAGCACGGCAGTAAATGCCGTATTCAAAAGCACTCGGCCAGGTCAGCAAAAGCCACCCTCTAAAGGCGCTAGAGACAAACTTTCCATCCTAAACAACATTCTGGACCAAATATGCCAGATCCATAGCACCCCTTGTAAACCAGCTAATCATACCCACAGAGAATGCTGGGTCTTCAAGCAGTCCGGCAAGCTCAACGCCGTACACAAGGGGGGGATGCACCAAGCGAAGACGAGGATGAGCCTCTCAAGCAAGACACTGGGGAACAAAAGAAATTTCCACCCGAAGTAAAAACAGTAAACATGTTACACGTGATCAAGGGGAGAAACAAAACGACACTCCCAGAAAAATATGCCCAAGGGCCTATCACCGCGGAGCCCTGCCACTGGTCGTCTCAACCGATCACTTTCGACCATCGTGATTACTCAGCAAGTATCCGGCGTGCAGGATGGGCTGCCCTGGTATTAGACCCAATAATCTACAGATACTACTTCACACGAGTCCTGATGGACGGTGGCAGCAGTATCAACCTGATATACCAGGATACAATCCGCGAAATGGGGATAGACCCAACGAAAATTTGCCAGAGCAATACTACCTTTATAGGGGTAACGCCAGGCCCAGGGGCTCATTGCACGGGCTCCCTGCTACTAAAGGTTCTATTCGGCTTCCCCGATAACTTCCGTAGCGAACATTTAACCTTCCACATCGCTCCGTTCCAAAGCGGCTATCAAGCACTACTTGGACACGAAGCTTTTGCTCGCTTTAATGCAATACCACATTACGCTTCCCTGACGCTCAAGATGCCCGGTCCACGTGGCATCATTACAGTGAACAGAAGTATTAAGCGATCTTTGCGCGCCGAAGAGAGTGCGGCTGCCTTGGCAGCCGCACACTGAAAACGGCCTGACCAACTAAAGCATTTAACAGGTCGTCAAGACCTCGGACACGGTTAGACGAGTCCGGCGCAGCTATATGTAATTCATACCGGATCAATGGTCACACCCCTATTACAAATACAAGGGGCTCAACGCGCGCAGACAAGTGGCAATTTTTACTCATCTTGAATTATACATAGTTTCTTTAAAAACTATCTTTTTGCACGACAACTTTTTCACCTAAGTTCCTCTCTTTTACAGATGATCATCGTGCTACACCCGTCCAGGATACGGCACAACGGAGACATAGGCGCAGACGTGCAGCAGGGACCCGCTCCAAGGATTCTTTTTAAATTAAGACCCTGCGTAAACCTTTTTTACTGTCTCTTGTTGATACACATCCACCGAATTCTCAGCACAGCTGAGAAGGATGCTGACGTCTTGGCATGTGGCCACGTCAGAATAATGCACGTACCTGGACACAAGGGGCTTCTTACAAAGGGCACTATTTAGGCCCGGTTTATACCGTAAAGACCGAATACCTTAGGGAGTGTTCGGAGTCGCGAGTTTGGCCTTATATGCATCAGCTCCTAATCATTGTCTTTGGTCAAATGTTGGGTTTGCCCGGCTCCTATGTTTTGGTGCCTTATGTTCCGCTTTATCGGCTAAGGCAACACCAGGAGAACTACTGCGATTGTGCCCTGGTTCATCCGGACGAGCACCTCAGCAGAGAAAGCCGAAAACTGACTTTCATGATATAGCGTGAGACTGGTCAACCACTCGATGACCTATCGAAATGTTAGAATTCCTCCGCCTTAACGAAGTGCCATTTTCCGGCCAGGCACGTACGCACCCCGAGATCAGGAGAGTGCGGAGCCACCAGGGGCTATCTAGTAGCTCCACTGTCAAACTCCTATGGCTAAGTGAAAGTGTTAAAGCATTATAGTCCGATTGCCTCGGTCGCTACGCTATCACCTCCTTAATAGGACCAAGACATTGGGTTAAGTGTGAACACGCGTTTTTTGCGACCACCTCTGCATTATATGCGTGGGGGTTGAAGCCGACAACTGCAATCTTTTAGGTTATATACATATATACACAAACGGCCGCACAGGAGGCATCACATTACTTTCCGGCAAAAGTATAAATACAGCCTTACTATATTTCATAAAAACATTGTGTTTACAATTGGAATACATGTCATTCAAACATAATATTCTTCGAGCACTGGGACTCTATCAAACGAGCACCCGCAAGAACCTCTTCAAAATAGTGCTCGGCAGCTACTCGGCCTATGGCCGAACCCTGCGTCGCAACAATGGTAGCATCCATCGCCGCCCAGTATGCCTTGACACGGGCAAAGGCCATCCGCGAGCCTTCTATGCACGCCGACCTCTTCATCGCATTGATGCGCGGCACCGCACCAAGGAACTGCTACACTAAGCTGAAATAGCTGTTCGGCTTTGGCTTCTCCGGCCACAAATGATCTACAACACACCTCATGGCGAGTTCGGACAACCTATTAAGTTTGGCCCATTCGGCTAGCTGATCAGTCAAGGGAAGCGGACGCTCTGGAACGTTGAATTGCGACCAGAATAGCTTGTCCACTCACGATCTGATTGATCCTGGAAGTATTCGACCGCATCGACAGCGCTCGCCGCCAAGTCCATATATGCGTCTGCCGAACTCCACAGCCGATCCAGAGGGGCATACCGTGGATCTCCGAACTTCCTCCGTAGCAGAAAGGGCTTCCCAGCCACAATATCCCCGGCTTCGCGCAGCTCCTCCTTCTTCGCCCTCATAGTAGAGCGACTGTCTTTGGTCACCATAGTGGCCTTCTCAAGGTCCGCTGCCTTCACTCGGTTTTCTTCTTCAAGGAACTGGCAACGGTCGGCAGTGCCTTTTAATTCTACGGCCATCTTGGCCATCTTTTCTTTGCTTTTGCAATGGGCGGCCTTCTCGGCTCTTAACTCTTCGGCCGCATTCAAAGCAGCCGCATTACTAACCCTCGCTTGTTCCTTAGCTCAGGCGAGTTCCGCCGAAGGGTCTCCACGGTGGTAGCTCCGTCTGCAGTCACAACATATTAAAGATACTGGCATCATGCTGCTCTTATTGTGTGACATTCACCGGAAAACATTACTTACCCTGTGATTCATCAAGCCGCTTGTTAACAAGCTCGATGTCGGCGTCTGCCGCATCCAGTTGCCGTTTTAATTCGGCAAACTCACTAGTCCGGCTAGCCACTGGAGCTTCCACCGCCTGCACATAAAGGCAGTCTGGTTATTGCCTGGGACTATGATCCTCTGTTCGCCGCTGTTCTCGACGACAACCAGAGTCTCAGGGGCTACTATCTACGCAGGGCACACCTAACATGTGCGGTACTATCACATATTATTTCACGTACCTCAAAGCCTGTCAGTAGACTCATAAAGGCTTCGTGTAATCCGCTTTCGGCGGACGAAATTCTTTCCATCACCGTACCCATCAGCGTACGGTGTTCTTCTGAGATGGCCGCTCGCCCCAACAGCTCCCTCAGAACGTCCGACCGCATACCAGACGGTGCCGGACTCTTTTGTTTGCTCTCTTCGGGAGTCAGACGCTGGGGACTTCGAGGATCTATGGGATTATCTTCTGGCCTCACCGGATCCGGAGAGGCCCTCCGCGGCGACACTTTGGGGTCACCCGCTTCTTGAGCGGAGGAGTCCGGGGGAGGCGTTTCACTCTCCATCATCTCCGGAAGAACATCCCCCCAAGACGAGCTCAGCTGAGAAGGGCTAAGACCCGAACTACAAGATATATGCGGCGGTTATTTTCTCAGAAGAAAGATAGTATACCCTCACTATTAAAGTATTTTTTGGATCACTTACGACTCGTTGGAGGGCTGATCCCCCCATGGACTTTGTGCGGCAAGAGCACCCCCCGAGGCAGGACCCTCTGTTGGAGACTTCTTCTCACGTTTGGAGGCCTCGGCTTCCGGATCCTCGGAAGCAGTCCTCTTCCTCCCCCGATTATCCTCCTTTAAGGAGGCGTTCATTCCCTCGGTTGAAACTGGCAGCGATGGGGGCCCGCTTCCGCCCATATTATTCCCCCCTATATCTTCCTTCGGGGGCTCCGGGCAAGGTGCGAGCTCGAGCATCTTTTCCAATACCGGATTTTCTAAACCCTCAGGGAGGGGGGCCGAACACCGAATCATCTTCGCCTTTGTTAGCCAGTCCTGGTCAAAGAGCAATCTCTCAGAAATAACTTCATGATGAATGAAAGGCGGTGTGTTCGGCTAGAGGATTTCTTACTTGTTCGGCGGTACGGTTACTGCTCAGGCCCACGTCCTCAGTAGCATCCGGACACTCTATTTGAGGTCCGAAGAACATCTCCTCGTGCGTTAGGCCAAGGAAACTTTGAATGGCACGCGGTCCTTCTAGGTTGAACTCCCACAAGCGAAGGGGCCGGTGTTTGCAAGGCTGGACTTGACGAACCAGCATAACTTGTATTACCACTACCAAATTAAAATCTCCCTCGAAGAGATCTCGAATGCGGCTTTGCAGTATAGGCACGTCCTTGGCTGGACCCCAGCTCAGACCTCTGCTAATCCATCACATTAGTCGTGGTGGGGGGCCCGAGTAGAAAGCGGGGGAAGCCGCCCACTTGGCACTTCTGGGAGCTATGACGTAAAACCACTCCCGTTGCCATAATTCGGACACATCTGGAAAGGAACCTTTCGGCCATGGAGCTCCTGCCATCTTGCCTATTGATGCACCTCCGCACGCTGCATGTTGCCCCTCGATCATCTTCGGCTTCACTTCAAAGGTCTTGAGCCACAGGCCGAAGTGAGGGGTAATGCGGAGGAAGGCCTCACACACGACAATAAATGTCGAGATGTGGAGAAAGGAGTCCGGAGCTAGATCGTGGAAATCTAGCCTGTAATAGAACATCAAACCCCTGACGAAGGGATCCAGAGTGAGGCCTAGGCCTCGGAGGAAGTGGGAGACGAACACGACGTTCTCGTTAGGTTCGGGTGTAGGGACGACCTGCCCTCGAGCAGGAAGCTGAGGCGAAACCTCGGCGGTCAGGTATCTGGCCTCCCTCAACTTCTTGATGTCCTCTTCTGTCACAGAGGAGGGCATCCATCGGCCTTGAAGGCTGGATCCGGACATGATTGAAGATCCGGAGCACCTAACCTGGGCTTTGGGTGTTGGAACTCAAGGCGGGGGAAGGGTTCGATTGAGCACGGGAGGAAGAAAGCGAAAACCTTGTCCCTTTATAAAGAGGGTGAATATCAAGCGTCCTCTCCGTAGCCGTTTAGGACTTGCCTATAATCTAGGAGTCCTAGACATGGTTGGGTTACCCACAACCGCATTAATGAGAATCCCGTAATTGGGGGAACACGATCTCTACTTTGACAGGACGTGTCAAGAAACCGCCTCGCGTTATGTGTGGAGCTGGTTGAAGAAAAACGGTTCGAATAATCACCGGGCCATGACGTAATGTCATGCTGCCAAAACAAGCCAGCAAATTAGATCTGCGAAAATATTATTCTCTCTACGGTGGTACTTGGAACTTATTTTGCAGGGTCGTACACTATCCTCATTTTCAAATTCTTCTGTGATGTATTCAGAGAAGGAACCCGCCTTGCAATGCCGAAGACAATACTGCGCGCCGGACTCATCGTCATTGAAGCCTAGTTCAGGGGCTACTGAGGGAGTCCTGGATTAGGGGGTCTCCGGATAGCCGGACTGTCTCCATTGGTCGGACTGTTAGACTATGAAGATACAAGATGAAGACTTCGTCTCGTGTCCGAATGGGACTCTACTTGGCGTGGAAGGCAAGCTAGGCAATACAGATATGGATATCTCCTCCTTTGTAACCGACCTTGTGTAACCCTAACCCTCTCCGGTGTCTATATAAACCGAAGGGTTTTAGTCCGTAGGACAATAATCACAACATACAATCATACATAGGCTAGCTTCTAGGGTTTAGCCTCTCTGATCTCGTGGTAGATCTACTCTTGTACTACCCATATCATCAATATCAATCAAGTAGGACGTAGGGTTTTACCTCCATCAAGAGGGCCTGAACCTGGGTAAAACATTGTGTCCCCTGCCTCCTGTTACCATCCGGCCTAGACGCACAGTTCGGGCCCCCCTACCCGAGATCCGCCGGTTTTGACACCGACAGGCCCTTATAGTTATCTACGGTGCGGCACAGGATGATAAGAAAGAGGAATTCCTTTGTGAACTTGCATCCATGTGTTCCCATCTCCAGGTCCCTTACATTGTGGGAGGGGATTTCAACATTCTTCATGAAAGTTGTGAGAAAAATAAGAATTTAAATCGGTCCCCTTACATGGATAAATTCAATTCCACCATTCAATCTCTGAACCTTCGTGAGATACATATGGGAGGGGGCAAATACACCTGGTAACCACCAAAGACACCCTACTTTAGAAAAGCTCGATAGAGTTCTTATGAGTTTTGAATGGGAGGACCTCTTTCCCCTGGTCATTGTCCGGAAGTTGGTACGGGACGTGTCAGACCATAATCCTCTCCTACTGTCATCTAACTCGTCTGTAGCAAGATCCACACGACAACGTGAGTTTAGATTTGAACTCAGTTGGCTTAAAAATGAAGAGTTCTATCCTATAGCTAAGAAGATATGGGAGCAACCAGTTGCCTCTGATGACCCCATTGACATCCTTAATATCAAGGTCAAAAGGCTGAAAAATTATTTCAAAGGGTGGGGCTCCCATTTGTTTGGTCACGCGAAGAAAAGAAAAAAAGATATTCAAAAGGAGTTGGAAGAGATTGAGACCTTAGAAGAAGAGAGCCCCCTTGACCCAGAAACCTATGAAAATAGAACAAACCTGCGGATGGAACTCGATGACATATTGGCTAATGAGGAGCTCTTCTGGCTCCAACAATCCAATGAGAGGTGGTTGCTGAAGGGGGGGGGCCAAAATACAGCCTTTTTTCATCGTGCGGCCAATGGTAGAAAACGAAAAAAAAATACAATTCACTCCTTCACGGATGGCGAGACGGCGATTGAGGGCACAGATAACCTGTTGGCTCATGCCACGACTTATTATAAGAATCTTTTCGGCCCGGCCAGGGGAAACATTTTTCATTCATTTGCGGATACCTGGTCGGAAGAAGAAAAACTAACGGTGGAGGATAATATATACTCCTGACTAGTGAATTCACGGAGGAGGTTAGAAAGGCTTTGTTCGGCATGGATAGCAATAGGGCCCCTGGCCCAGATAGCATCCCAGCTGAATTCTACAAGCACTGCTGGGACTTTGTTAAAACAGATATTATGTGTTTGTTTCACGCTTTTCACAACAACACCCTGGATGTGGAGCGTCTGAATTATGGGGTGATCACCCTGATCCCTAAGACCAATGGTGCTAAGAAAATACAACAGTACCGTCCCATCTGCTTACTTAGATGTCCATACAAGCTGATCACAAAAGTGATGGGTAATAGAGCAACCATCTTTGCTGATAAGCTTATTAGCAAACACCAAAATGCTTTCATTAAACATAGAAATATCATGGATGGGATCCTCACTCTCCGTGAGATCTTACACCACACACACGATAAAAAGAAAGTTGGGGTGGTCATGAAGTTGGACTTTTAAAAAGCATACGACAAAATTAATTGGGACTATCTCCTTGAATGTCAAGTAATAGAGGCTTTGGTGAAACCTGGTGTGGATGGGTGAAGAAGATACTAAGTAATGGCACAGTCAACATTAAGTTGAATAACGTGACTGGGCCTTATTTCCAAAGCCACAAAGGGGTGCGCCAGGGGGACCCTCACTCCCCTTTTTTTAACATTGTGATGGAAACCTTGTCTAAGATGATTCAAAATGCTCAAAAGGAAAAGATGATAACTGGGTTGGCCCCAGACCTCATTGAAAATGGCGTTGCTGTTCTGCAATACGCCGATGATACGGTTATTTGTTTTGAACATGAAGAAGAAGCTGTTGTCAACCTGAAACTTCTCTTATACATCTTTGAACTTATGTTTGGCTTAAAGATTAACTTCCTTAAGAGTGAAATCATGTGCGTGGGTGGAGACAACAACATCATGGCAACTTATGCGGACATTTTTAGCTGTCAAACCGGCCACTTCCCAATGAAATACTTGGGGGTCCCTGTAGGCTATTCAACTTTGCGCAACCTGGATTGGAACTTTGTTGATGATAAATTCCTTAAATGCTATGAAACTTGGATTGGAAATGTTGCTTCATCGGGGGGGGGGGACTCATTCTCCTGAACTCCTCTCTGTCCAGTATTGTTTACTACTACATGGCAATGTTCCCACTCCCTAAGATGGTGATCTACAAACTGGACAAACATCGCAAAAAGTTTTTCTGGCAAGAAACCAACGGCAGGAAACACTATCACCTTGTCAAATGGACCAGGATTTGTAGATCAAAGAAAAAAGGGGTTTGGGGGTGAAAGACCTCCATAGACATAATATCAGCTTATTAGCTAAATGGTGGTGGAAACTTGAGACACAACAAGGGCTATGGCAGGATGTTATCCGGGCCAAGTACTTGAAGATAGATTCTGTTGCCTCGGTTCGATGCAGATTTGGTGACTCGCCGAGCTGGAAAGCCATTATGAAAGTTAAAGAACACTATTTCGCTGGGAGGGGGGTGAATCTGAAAGCTGGCAACCTGGCTAGGCTATGGATTGACAATATTGAGGGAAACCCCCCTTTGTGAAACAAGTTTCCAGAGCTGTATGATGTTTGTAACAACCAAGAGATTACTGTGGCCAAAGTCAAGGGCGAGGGGACCCCAGATCTCTTTAGAAGACGATTACATCCTCGGCTTGCAAAACAATGGGAAGAAGTGAAAAATATGGTGAATTCCTGGGTAATTTATGATGAACCAGACCAGGTTGTGTGGAACCTTGGAAAAAACAAGCACTTTACAACCAAATCTATGTATAATCATCTGGAAAGCCGCCTCGCTGGGTGTGATTATAGGTGGATTTGGAAAGCTAAGCTACCTCTCAAGATCCAAATTTTCCTTTGGCAATTGTTTCAAGATGCGGCGTTGACACGAGATGTCATGAAAAGATGCAAATGGGATGGTAACCCGAAGTGTTCCTTCTGTCAGAGCAGGGAAACTTCTCAACACCTCTTCTTCACCTGTCCAGTTGCAAGGGTGGTTTGGAGAACGGTTGGCTGTGTGTTTGGCACAGATTTGTGCCCTGATAACCTATGGCAATATTTCTCTTGGTGCTATACCTTTTTACCTGATGGTGCTAGATTCTATACCGTCGGCTTGGCTGCGATTTGCTGGGCCATGTGGATCTGTCGTAACAGGGCCACTTTCGAATGCAAAAAATTGAGAACTCCTTTTGATGTGGTTTTCTCTGCATGTGGTTACATGAACTATTGGGCAGGTATGATGGAGGGAGCTGATCATGAGGCGATGGAGCGCGGCGCTAAGATGCTCAAGACCAACGCAGCTGCCATGATGAGGATTTGCGCGGCCCCAGCTGGAACAACAATGGACTGAGGATGCAGCCGTTGACTCTGCCTTCACCTGCTTTCCCCCCTGTTACTGTTATTTTCCTAGCACTTGTTTCATTTGGTACTTTCGCCCCTGCGTGGGTTTTGGCTGATGCTCAAATGTGAGCCGTTCCCCTTAAATGTGGAGACTACCTCCGGATTTCTTGCTTTTGCTCTGGTTAGGATAGGTGGTTTTAGATGGCACCGGGTTTTCGCCCCATGGTGAGCTGCTCGATGACGAGTGCTTGCAGTGGGTTTCCCAGTGGTGTCTTGAATTCGCTTTCCCCTTTCCAGTTTCCTTAAGACCTGGACTCTGTACTTCCGTTATGTCATAGTAATGGAAAGGGGTAATGCCCGGTTCAAAGAAAAAAGAAAAGCTCTCCTAAGGCCTCCTCGTGGCTGCCGTAAAGGTACATTTGGTTTTTCTTGGAAAATGATTCAGATATATAATAAGAGTTCATCATAAGCAGTGGCGAAATTGAAAGAAAATGAAGGGGGGCTCAAAGGTGAAGAAAAAGCTGCTAGCTCTCCGTCTTTTTTACTTCAAATAAGGTTAAAATTTGATACGAGGCTGAGTTGAATACTAGTATTTTTTTTCAATTTTCGGAGGGGGTGGGGGCTCGAGCCTATCGAAGCACCCCCCTCCCCCATAGATTCGCCAATGATAATAAGTGCAGTTACATCAAGGTTTCTAGACCATCGGACAGCCACTGGCGCTGCCAGGACAAGCGGTCGACGCTCCATTGTCGCTGCTTCCCCACCGAAGCCGGCTTCACCTTGTCAATAACGGCCAGATAGTCTCCGTGCACGTGCCCCTGAAGACTAGCGCCATAGAGCCACAGTCTTCGTCGGTGAACCCTTGATTTATCCTTGAATAAATCTGAAGCAGAATCTAACCATTGCGCATGCACAATGAAAAACTCTGAAGAAGCATCGTGCCGCTATTGGATATACTCTTGATGATCTTAAGGGCATTAGTCCCACTCTATGTCAGCACAAAATTAATTTGGAGCATGATGCTAAACCAGTTGTTGATTACCAACGACTGTTAAATCCTAAGATGAAAAAAGTGATAAGAAATGAAATACTAAAGCTTCTGGTTTACAACATAATTAAAACACAAGCCAACAAGGATAAAATTCAAAGGAGGATGCGCAGTACCCGGTTTACAACATATCTATAGAGATACTAAGCTCCCATGATTTGAAGCGTTGTGGTGCTTTGGGGGTTGTGGGGTCGCTAAGGGCCCCACATGTAAGGTTATTTGTTACTTATTTAATTTTATTTCCTATTCTCTTTTTTCACATTCTTATTCATGAGAAAAAATGTGAGTATTAAAAACATTTTAATTTTTTTAACTATTTGTTCAGATTCATTATTATTTATTAAATTTGTGGATATTTTTAAGTTCACGGTCATTTTTAATGTTTGTGAACATTTTAAATTTGAAACCTTATTTATTTTGTGAATATCTTTTGAAATTCGAGAATTTTTTTCTAAAATCAATGATTTTTAAATCTGCAACATTTTTAAATCCTTGAAAATCTTTTAATTAAATTAACACTTGCAAATAAGAAAAAGATAACCAATTAGTATGGAGCTGGCAGTAGGACGAGCCGAAAAAGAAGCTAAGCAACCGAAAGCTTCATGGGGCGGCCCATATGCAAGTGTTATAGCACCAATTTCACGGTTTCTGGCATGGTATAGGAGCTCCCAAGAGGTCCAAACAACACCAACGACTGATATCAAGGTCGAAACATGTAAATACATCACAATCACAATCACACATCAAACAACTCCACTCTCCTCTCGGAAAAATATTATCTCCGGAGGCTACCTAACATGAGATATACAAACGAGAAAAAACACCACCGAAACATAACTAAAACACAAGCCAACAAGGATAAAATTCAAACAAAAAAACCGATCACAATAATCTACCAGATACAAAAGAGTTAATCATGCGTGTGAAGAATGGCGCTGCGAAGCGCGCGTTGGTCTCTAGTATAGATGATGATGTTGACATGGACTATATCTTCAACCATATGGACTACACTATTAAGATTGACCATGAGATAGATATGGAGATGGCGTGGTGTGATGACACACTCGTAAGCAATGAATCTGGATCATCGCCATTCGTGACACGGGGTCCAGCTGAAATTACTGTGCATGTGAAGGAGGAGACGCATCTAGTTGAGCTGGTCACCCATACACAGACTTGCGGCTAGTGGGCAAGAACTTGATCGGTGACATTATCATATATGCTTGCAATTTATAGGTAATATTACGACCTTGTGGTGTGATTATGGGACATGCTACTTATAGATAATATGACGACCTTCTGAGTGTTCTATATATAGTATGACAACCTTCTGAATGTTCTATATACAGTATATTATGGGACATGTATTATGGGAATGCATATTGACATAATAAAAGTCGGTAAATAAGACCATGTGTGTTTGTATGGCTTCAAAATGAAGTGTTTGATTATATATTAAACTACTGTTCTAATCATGTTTCTCATTTTATTATGGTATATTAAATATCTAATTTTAACTTTCTGTTTTCAATATGCAAGTGGACATGAATTGCTACTCTTGTATGTGCCCTAGTCAACTACATTTCTCTTGTACAAACAATTATAAACATAAACATGTCAGTTGGAATTACAAAATGCACAGGAGCTCTTATGACTCGGGTAAACAGTAAAATCTGAACAAATTGTGCATCGCCCCCGGGCGACACGGGGGAACCCTAGCGCCGCCGCCGCCAGATCCTCCTTGCCCCCTCCCTCGCTTCACCACCGCTGGAGGGGCCGCTGGCGAAGTCCGCGCATGCCCCAGGGAAGGTGGCGGCGGGGCGTTTCCCCTCTCCGCGGCGTTGCGCGCGCATGCGCTGCCTGCATTGCCTCGGGCGCGGGCGAGATGCAGGGCCGCGGGAGTGGCTTCAGCGCGGGGAGAGGCCGGATCTAGCTTCTTCGCCCCCGTTGGCCGCCCTTGATGGGGCCCGGTGGCTTTGTTCCGGTGGCCAGCGAGGGCTGGATCTCGGGGCGGCGGCCCCGGACGGCGGAGAATGTGTTGGCGGCTGTGGACTCGTGACAGGCGACGCGGCGGCCGCCGTGGTGGACGATCCGTGCACAAGACGCTTGATGGAGGCCATTGGAACAGATCTGGGTGAAGACCTGCTTGCGGCTGCAGCTGAGGCCGGCGATGGCGGCACTATTCGGTGCCGTTCCCTTGTTGAAGGCGTCGCTGTTGAGAAGTTCTAGGCCACTATCTGCTACCTCCGGGGGTACCCTAGATCAGTAGATCGGATGACGGCGGCATTATTGTGTCGTTTCCCTCTTGTGGCGTCATTCTTGGAGGTGTACACGGGCTCAAGGGACCAGTGGATGGAATAATTGGTGGAGCGGTGTTCCATCCTGCACATTAATGGTGGCGTTTCTCAACGGCGTGGTGCACTGGAGACCCGGCGCCCGATGTGTGGCGAGAGACTCGCGTAGGAGGGTGACGTTATCAGCCGTCGTGGGGGCGTTGATGGCAGAGAGGCCGGGCAAGGTGGTGCAGCAGTACATCACTGAAGATGAATTGGTGGCAGGTGGCTGCGGCTGTTAGCAGCAAGCCATGTCTATGTGTGTGTGTGCGCATGTGTGGCGTGGTGGTGTGAATTAGCTATCTAGGTGAGTGCATGACCGGTAGGATAGACTTCTGGATAGGTTGTTGGCTGGATCTGATTTAGCAGCCTGCATGCAAGGAGTCAGTTGGTTGGTGGGCTAGCCATGCACGGTAGTTAGCAGCCACAGGTGAAGCTGGCCGCGTCGTGCGCATGGAAAACTTGGGCGTTGCGCTGCTGGGGACTACAAAAGGCCTGGCCTTGAGTGTGTGTTGTACCGGGGGAGCTGTGTTGTAAGTCATGTAGCCGGGAGACTGAGTACGTGCTCAGGAAAGAAATAATACGCCGTTCGCGCGGCGGGGCGGAGTTCGTGCTCCGGGCAAAAACCTCTGTCCATCTCCCTTTCTCATTGGTTCGAGCCACGGCGTCACATAGAGAGCGAGGGCGAGGGCAGCGCGGCAACAGCAATTGGTATTAGAGCCACAAGGTTCGAGGGGCGGCCATGGTGCGCGGCGGATATGAAGGTCTTGGCAACGGCACACGGCGAGCGCGTGGCGTCGGCAACGCGCGGCGAGTCCACGGCGGTGTGGCGTGATGCCGTGCGCGCGGCGAGCGCGTGGCGTCGGCAACGCGCGGCGAGTCCGCAACGATGTGGCGTGATGCCGTGCGCGCTACGAGCAGCGGCGGTCATGGAGACGAGGAGGTCGCAGAGGTCCTGCGTGGTGGCGCAGAGGCCGCGGCAGCTCGGGGCGACGACTGTGGAGGTGTTGTGCTGCGGTTGACGGTGCAGCGGTGCAAGGCAATAAGCGCGGCGGCGAGTCGGACGCGACCGGTGCATGTTATGGGTGCGCACTGGACGCGTCAGACGCGTCGGGACCGCGGGAGTGGACCGCGTCGAGGCGCTGGACCTGGTTGCGCAGATCGCGTATGTGCGCGGCGGGAGCGCGGGCCGGGAGCGCGGGGACATCGGGAATGCGCGCGAAGGGCACGGCGGCACGGTGGCATGACGAAGGCAGCGGAGAACTGACCGCGTCAGGGCGCTGGACTCGGGCCGTGGCGACTGCGTGCGTGCGCGTCATGTACACGAGTCTGGGAGTGCGGGACGTGGGGTGCTGCGCGGCGGAGGCCTCAGCGGCGCGGTGCGACAGCCATGGCGCGACGTCGAGGACGAGCCTGGCATGTGCAAGGTCATGGCTTGGGGCGTGAATGTTAGTGGCAAGCCATGTCTATGTGTGTGTGTGTGTGCGCATGTGTGACGTGGTGGTGTGAGTTAGCTAGCTAGGCGAGTGCATGACCGGTAGGATAGATTTCTGGATAGGTTGTTGGTTGGATCTAATTTAGCAGCCTACATGCAAGGAGTCAGTTGGTTGGTGGGCTAGCCATGCACGGTAGTTAGCAGCCACAGGTGAAGCTGGCCGCGTCGTGCGCATGGAAAACTTGGGCGTTGCGCTGCTGGGGACTACAAAAGGCCTGGCCTCGAGTGTGTGTTGTACCGGGGGAGCTGTGTTGTAAGCCATGTAGCCGGGAGACTAAGTACGTGCTCAGGGAAGAAATAATACGCCGTTCACGCGGCGGGGCGGAGTTCGTGCTCCGGGCAAAAACCTCTGTCCATCTCCCTTTCTCGTTGGTTCGAGCCACGGCGTCACATAGAGAGCGAGGGCGAGGGCAGCGCGGCAACAACAGCGGCGGCCTCATACTCGGCAGGCGTCCTGGTTGAGGAGTGCGTCGGATTGGTAGGTGCCCCATACCCGGCAGACGTCCTGGTTGGGACCTCAGGTCTTAGATGTTTAGGTTTGACTGTGATGTCTATTTGGTATTAGGCTCAGACTATCAGCACCCCTTCATCATTTGGATAGGAGTAGTGACAGTTGTTGCTTGTGGCTTTAGTCTTACTGTTGTATGACTTTGTAAGGTGTTGTGAGAATAATTAATAAAGTGACCGTATGCATCGCCCAGATGCAGAGGCCGGGGGTCCTCCTCCTTTTCTAAAAAAACAAATTGCGCACATGTCTATTCAGGATGAAAATTGCTCTACAAACAGTTCTCAGCATCTCATCGCATGATTGTCAGTGCCTTAGGTGGTGACTTATTGTTTATAGCTATGCACTGTCACTGACAAGGTGCACCTTTCAGTGTACTTGAAATTCAGAATGTGAGATTGTGTCCTCCAATGAGCACCCAACATAATCAGATAACTCTTCTCTTCAATTTAAAGTAGAATACAACATGAGCTCCTGATTAGTAGTACATAATAGCATGGTTTAAGCTAGAAACCACGGGTAAAAGAGAGCATTGGATTGAAATATTATCAAGTCGACCCAGCGCAGGATATCTGCGCTAAGGCGTCAACTAATCCATCTATTCATTCCTTGTTCAAGTGATCCAGGTAAGCATGATCATACCTGTGATTTTAACAGATTTTGTTATGCAAAAGTTTAATAGACAAAAACACATTTGAGAAGGAAACTTTTTGTTAATTCTACACAAGCTGTTCTAGTGTGACATTTTTCAGTTTCTGCTGGTAATGCACATTGCATTTTATTCAGTTTTGTATTTGCATGGTGGCAATCTATAGTTCAGATATACTGTACTATGTCCAAAAAGAAGGTTTATAAATCAATTCATATTTTTCTAAAGTATGAGTTGCTGATAAGAATTTTCTTTTTTGCTGAGATGATTCATATTAAAATGAAAAAAAAACATAGTTAATGTTAATAAGGTAGGTATCATACTTGTAGTTTTGTATTAATAGCTCAAGAGAACAATTACCCCATACGCAGGGAAGGGTCACAATCAGGATGAAAATACTCCTGTTGATTAGCTTGATTAGCATGGCCACTAGACCCACTTGGTCCAACATCCTGGCAAAACATCTGTAGAACACTATCCGCACCAGTTTCTTGTATCTGGTACAAAAAGGGATAAATGTTGAAACATGCATAGCTGATCACACTTCCTTTGAAGATATGTAACCGAACTCACCCGTTAATTTACCGTTCCATAAAAAACTGTCATGGAATTTTAACAACAATACAAATACCTTCTTTTGTCAAGAATTCTATGATTCTTGTGCATTTCCATCGAACAAACAAAAATATACATAATGAAAAAAATTGTTGGAAGGGCAGGACATTTCTAATCACACCATGTCTCGTATTTTTAGTTGCACGGCCTTTCTTTAATTAGTTTTTTGAACGGTCACCGGGGGCAGTGGATCCCTCCCTACCTGAATATTCTTTACTAGTTAGAAGAAAGAAACTAGATGATTGACTGGACTAACCAAATCAATACGACATCAGCTAATGCTAATTTTCCCTTCATATATATGTTTTCTTTCTATCAGTGAGGCTTCCACATACAGTACTATGTATGGAAATCCTAATAAGCATGCAGATCCAAATGAGGATTAACCAAAAGAGTATGGGTATAAATGGCACAATCAGGCTAGCTAAACCAATGCTGGAAATAAAATAGAATGATGAAAGACCATGACGGAAAAGATGAGGTTTATCACTCATATTAGTGCATTGTACCTTTTTTCGTAAGTCTTTATTAACATCTTGCAGTTGTTTTTCCTGCACAAATTAGCAATTGGTAATTCTAGGGCCTAGATGCTGAAAGATACATATAGACCAAAACCTGAAGGCTGAACAATAAAGTCACATGTGTAACCTTGCGCTTGAGCTCAAAGAGCTGATCAAGTGACTGCTGGCTCTGTACAAGTGTACACAGAAATAGCTGGTCAGCATTACATTTTACATGTTAAATAAATCTGATCTCAAACATTTTTATATGTTACAGCATGCTTCTGAACCACTGCTTGAGAAGTACATATATGGAAATGTGCTCACCAATTAATTAACTTGATTATGACGATGTATGTACCTTTGTCGCCCTGATATGTTTGAGAGAGATCTCAATTTGGTTCTCCAGTTGCTCAAGTTCCTTCATGTTAAGTGGGCCCAAGTCCTCGCCAAGAAGATTTCTGCACAAGATCAGTAATTTTAGGCACTTTGTGGTGTTGGTGCTGCATCTCACAGCTCCTCATTGATCACTCCAAGCTCTATCCAATTCCTAAACTCTCTCTATGCATGCATGCTAACTCCATGTCACCTATGATGCACCCTGGCAGACTTATAGGCACTGACTCAACTCTAAACTGCATGACAAGATTAAATATCTAACACCTAAGCAAAGATCCATATGATATTTCCAACATTTTCTTTACAGTTGGCTTGGGACTACATACCTCTGAGTTGTCTGTAGGAACTCAACTCTTGTCTTTAGCTTTAAATACTCCTGGTAGTTGCTCTAGTTTGAATAAGAGAATTAACAGTCTACTGATTAATCGAGTGAAATCATTACTATAATGCACAACAACATTATGCACAAACCATAGTTATGTACGTTTGTTTACAAGGTACTACCAAATTAATCTTACTAGAATACATGACATAATGTATTTACATCACACTGAAACTAGAGGATAAGTCCTCTCCAGTGTTAATTAGTTATTGTCATATCTGATGTTGTGGCATATTATGTCTTATTTTAAGAAAGAGAGATTAAATCTATCCAGTGCATATGTTGAAAAGGTTACTAGTTCGGTCTCCGGAGTTGCAGTTGCCTCGGAGTTGAAGTTACAGCTGCGGTACCGTTCTAGAGTCTTGTACATGCTGTTGAACAAAAAGAAAAATGGATTATATAGACAAAGTTTTGAAAGAAGAGAAATCATGAAATATGCCTTAACCTAATAAACGTAAGAAACTATTTGTATAGACTGAGGGATTTCATTACGTTGTAGTGTGACACGACCAAACGAATAGGACATTTTTAGATCGTTTAATTTCTAAGCCACCATGTCACTTAAACAATTGTATGCAACTGTAGATCCCCTTTGGATTGAAGGGCTTTGTAAGAATTTGTAGGATTTTAATCCATAGGAATTTCCCTATAGAGGTCCTTTAGATCGAAGTAATGAAACCCCTAACAACATTCATGTTTCATTCCCCTATCTAACATTTTAAAATTTTAAATTTTCATTCTTCATGCATGCCCCTTTCTAACATTTTAAAATTAATATTTAAAAAGACTTGAAGTATCCAAAGGGCCATCCACATCTGCAAACCCCATGCCTTGGTTTCAGAAATCCTACATTAGCCAATTGCTGCTTTTTTTTCTTACAGTACAGTGTTCCAGAGAGGCCTAGGTCTAGAAGTGTGCAACCTAATTAATATCCAGCTAACTGCCTCTTTTTCCTTAGATGAAGAATCAGTATTTAGGATCACCGAGTTAGAAATAGAGCCCTCATTCCAAACATGCCCACACTGTAGAGATTGCAACATATCTTTCATTAACGAATAGATGGCCGATTTTCTGAAAATTTAAAGACATGGAACAATTTTAATTGAGAAAATTAGGACATTATATTGGCACATCACATTGTGGGTACGCAAGAAATGCATGGCAGCTATAGCATAGCGTGACCTCTAATGCGGAATTTGTTTTGTAAGTACATGCTATTCTAGAAATAAAGAAAAAGGCCAGTAAGTTTGTGTAGCCTTGTGTACTACTCCCTCCTTTCACAAATACCCCTATGAGATGTTTTGAAAACTTCAACATGGACTAAATACGGACCGAAACGAGTGAACATACACACTAAAATGCGTCTATATACATCCGATTCGGGAAAGAGGTGGAACATCTTATAACAACAGTGAACAGAGGGAGTAGCTAGGACATAAAAGAGAAAACTATTCACATTTGCAAGGTGGAAGAGAAAAACATGTTCAGATCTGTCATGCCATCTAGCCATTCAAAAAAAGAAAAGACTTGCATACGCTTGTGACGTGATTTCACGTGCCCAGTGCAACCGAAAGAAAAAGTAGAAGCACCTAGGGTACTACGGGGCTTAATACTCCCTTCGTCCCATAATATAAGAACGTCTTTGACTAGTACTTCTTGTAAGTTCCAGTGCGCATTCGACGTGTTTGCTAGTACTTTGCTTAACTCGACTGTACTGGACGGGTACGCTGGGCTACACATTTCATTTCACCTGCCGTCTGTCAAACTCAAATGCAAAGCTCTATAGGACCAGCCGGCGGAGGATCCGCTCCCATGCATGCCAAGGAGAAGAACGTAGGAGAGGATAACCCCTGACGAGCGCATCGATGCATCTCATTTTCTCGGATTACTTTTCGTTTCCGTCCATATCTCTCCCCTGGCCGCTGCGGCCGCGTGCGCGTACGGCGCCCGGCCAGACAAGACGTAGAGAGGGGGAGGCCTCGATGGAAGAAAGTATTTTTATTTTATTTTTTGCGAGGGGAAGAAAGTAGAATTGGATCCGTGGGGGAGGGAACCAACGGGTGGTTCCAATGGAACAGTAGGAATAGTAGTGCAATCTAGCTAGCTAGCTAGCGAAAACGAAGCATGCATGTCACACGAGATCCAGCAACACACACCGGAGATGCTAGTTAGCAAAAAACGGAGGCCTCCAAAATTTCTCAAAAAAAAAGCATCAAGGAAAGGGGAAACAGCCAGCCAACAAATGACAGGGAAACAAATCTTTCGCCAAAATTCTCAACAAAAACAACAACAAAAGCCCCTCTGCGAAACGATAAGAAAAAGAGGAGGAATTGATTGATTTCTAGAGTATCCAGGATGATAACCATAAGAGTTTCTACACATGTGGACACCCTCTGGGTACAAGTAATGATAACACTAACATTATAATGGGTTTATTTTTTACACCTCAACCCTAGGATTTCTATTTAAAAAATGGTTATAT